>NC_141700.1:223617213-223678191 GCF_964263255.1 Lissotriton vulgaris | reverse complement strand
TCTTAATCTCACCCTCAATTTAATCCAATACTGCCTTTCACTCAACCACCTGAAACTCAACTAAGGTAAGACGGAAATCCTACTCCTATCCAGCAATGGACAAACCACCCAGGTTAAAAAATGGCTAAATGCCATTGGCGTTATGAATGACAAACTGACACAATCAAAATCCACCAAATCTTTGGTGACCTCTCTTAACCCACGTCTAAACCAAAACACAAAGAACTCAGCTAAAACTGCATTCTAGAATCTGAAACTCCTACACAAAATCAAACCCTTCACCACCCAAAAAGATCTAAAAAATGCCACCCAAGCAATGGTACTATCTAGAGTGGACCACGGGAATGCCATCCTCACTGGCACCGCAAAATCACACTTTGCCCCTTTAGGAGCTATTCTAAATGCAGCAGCAAGGATGAACACTGGAACAAAATGACACAACCAAATCTCCCCCTCCCTGTAGAAGCTTAAATGCCTCTCAATTGAAGCCAATGCTGCTTCAAAACGGCCTGCCTCACCCACTAAGTCCTGCACACTGGGAAACCTAAGTTCCTTGCGTCCAAATTAGTTAAGGCTGACCAGTCAAGAACTCTAACGATCACCAACACTCCACTTCTAAAAAAAACCCTCTCACGCTCCTTTTCGTGCAAACCCCCCATAATATGGAATTCTCTTCCAAAAGACAACTAAAGCATCTTCTCAACAGACAACTTAATCCCCGAACTCGAACGCCTAGCCATGATCTTCACCCTTCTCCGCTCACAATGGACAAATTGTATACTACAGTTGACCTGTCACCCTTTGATTCTCTGTACCTCTATATTTATATTTGTACATGTCTGTAAATAGCTTGATGCCACTTAGAGTCAATACCATGTAACATATGCCATCTGACTCAAACCTGTCTGTACTTTTGCTCTGTAGAGTGCTCTGATACCCTGGAGTCTTGCCAGCGCTATATAAATCTTGTTAAAGAAAAATAAAGTAAATAGAAAAATATAACTAGGGAGTCTTTCCTGAACCAGGCAGCTAATGGTTCAAGGGCCAGGGCAAAAATCAATAGGAATATAGGGCAACCCTGTCTGGTCCCTAGATGCAGGTCAAATTTACTGGGTATGACCCCATTTGGCCTTGACTCTAGCTACAGGCCCCTAATAGAGGAGACATATCCAGCCTATGAAATTGGGACAGAACCCCAGTTTCTCAAGCACCCCAAACATATACTCCCATTCAGGCGTGTCGAATATCATGTTAGTGTCCATTGCCAGTACCATGGTAGACGTCCTGTCATCTGCAGCCCAGTCCATCACTCCAAAAAGTTTATGGAGATTAAGGGGCCTATTACGATGGAGGATTTTCCGCATCCTCCGGGCCGGCGGAAGCCACCGCCGGCCCGGAGGATGCGGAAAATCCTCTGCGGACCCACCAAAGACCCACCGCCACATTAGGATGGCTGGTGGGTCCTGGTTTCTGTCCGCAGCTTTTCCGCCACGGTTTACAACCATGAGGTTGGCTTACAACCGCGGCGGAAAAGCTCTAATATGGTGACGGTGTCTCTCAGAAACCGTCAGCCAGATTAGGATGGGCTGTGAAACATGCTTTTCCGCGGCGGCTTTTCCGCCGTGGAAAAGCATGTGTAACTTCACTGCGGGGGCCTGTTGTGGGCCCCCTGGGTGAAGGGGGATGGGGGGTGCACATGGGGGGTCCCTATGGTACCCCCCTGCATTTGTATGCAGAAATCGGCAGGCACCACACGGTGCCTGCCGCTTTCTGCATACAAATGCAATGTATGCATTTTTACCATTGCGGCGGATGCAGCTTGAAGCTGCACCCGCCACAATGGTAAAAATAGAGGATGTGACCGCCAGGATGGCGGTCACATCCTAATTGCACAGGAGGGAACTCCCCAGGCCATGCGGAGGTTCCCTCCTACTCTATGGTGGCGGACGGACTCAGGTCCGTCCGCCATCATAATCGTCCCCTAAGTCTCGTTCCCTCATTTTTTCATGAAGCCAGATTCATCTGGGTGTATAAGGGAAGTGATGACCTGATGGAGTCTATTACCCAGCAGTTTAGTAAGGATTTTGATCTCTGCACTGAGCAGTGATATCGGCCTCTGAGAGCTACATCTATCAGGGACTTCCCTTCTTTGTGGATGACTACTATTGTGGTATGCCTCTAATCCTCTGGGAGCTGAATAGAAGAAGTTTCTTCTAAACACAACTTCAGCAGCTAATTTGCTTACCAACACTTTGTAAATCTTGATGGGGATTCCATTGGGTCCCATCGCCTTCTCTGAGTTTAGCAAAAATTGGGGCTTGGTTTATCTCAATGGGTTAACAGTCACTGTCTAACAATTGTCTATGTACATCAGATAATTTACGGACATCAATCTCACTGAGAAAATCATTTATATCAGTTATTCCATAATACCCCCAGTGGAGTAGAGGTCTTCGTAATACCCAGCAAATTCTTCCTCCATGTTATTAGGGTTGGTCTTCATCTCTTCTCTGTCATTAGTTACCTGCAGGACCCAGGTGTGGGCTTGGTCACACTCTTCCAGCCACACCATACTGCCCACACCTTGTTGCCTACATCATTTAGTCTTCACTGGGACAATATGTAGAATGTCTTTGTGCTTTCCTCCGCTAGGTCCCTATATTCCCGATGCTTCAGTTTAAGAGTGTGGGTGGCATCTTCAGTCTGGCTTCTATTTGGGCTTATTTCTAGGTCTGTGATTTCCTCTAATAGGTGGTCAAATTTTGCTCAAGCAATGTGTTTCCCCTCAGCAATTAGAGACTAAGCCTTGCCCCTGATTACAGTTTTGTAAGTTTCCCACAATGTTAGTTCCGAACGGAATAACCCATCATTTGTTTCAAAATATGTCTCAGTAGTTTGCCGCAGCTTCTTCATGAGGGTTTGATCCTTTAGGTGCTACGTGCTGATGCAGTGGACCCATATTCCTCCCCAAGTTCCCCCTGAGCTCTAGCCATACCTGCGAGTGGTCGGAGATGCTCCTGGCCACATGTAATACGTCAGCAATTCTGGCCATGTTGGTGTTTTGTGTGAATATGTAGCCTAGTCGGCAGAGTTTCTGCTGTACCCCAGACAAAAGGTATATTGGCATTCCTCCAGGTGCCAGAGGCCAAGAGCCGTTATAAAGAAGGCAAGGGTGGTATTAGTCTTGGTCATTTGTGCTTGTATATCTTTGGCCATAACCATATTACAGCCCTCCGGCATTTGTTACTAGAAGGTGCTCAGCATTGGGACCGTGCGCTTCTGGTGCCTGGGTGGGATATATATCAAGCATAACACTGAGTTTAATAATCATGATTGTACACAGTAACAAGAAGTATTGTTCAGTATATTTTTTTGCATGCTCTGTTTTGCATTGAAACCACACTAAAGCTGAATCATTGAGTTTGTTTTTGTTTTTCTATTTTGAGCAATTAGTAACTTACGGTTTGGTGCCTCTTTGTTAGGGAACACACATACTGATGGTTTTCGGATATGTTTAGTTTTCTGCTCTCTCTCAAATTGCATGTCTACTACCCTTCTTGCCGAAACTCTCCACTCTTATTTGTTGTGTTGTTTTTGTTTTGTGGTATGATATCTTTTGGTTTACTGACTCTTACTTTCTCTTTGTGCAGATCCTCTACCTGTGTTTGCCCTGTTTCTGGGAAGAGGCCTTTTCCACTCACTTTGCCTCTCCATTGTCTTACCTCAGTCCCCTAGCCGCCTACTTTCCACAGTAAACGTACCCTCATCTATGATCCCACTTACTGAGATTCTATTTTTTATTTACCTCCCTCCACTACCACATCAGTTATCTGCAAGGGCCCCACTCCCTTCTCCTTCACCGTCTTTTTGTGAATGTCTGCCTTCTCACACTGTACTTTGACTTCTCTGTCGGGCATTCAGTTCACCAGCCTTTACCACCTGCACACCATGGGCCTCATTTACAGGAAAAAAATCTTACATTTGCACCTGCAGGATGTCAAATCCTTTTTAGTGAGGAGAATATATTCGTGGGTTTTTTTTATCCCTGTGCTTTTTCCACCCCAGTGTCAGTGTTTTCTCATGCCTCGTGTGTATGGTTGCCTCGGTGTATATTGGTGTGCTCGTATTCCATGTCTCACTCTCTTGATTACCTTGTTATATGTGTGTGTCTTTTTTGATGTATCCTTCTAGCCATGTATTAGATTCCCTTCTTCAGTTTCCTGACCCAGTCCTGACCCAGTCCCACTGCCTTGCTTGCCTTGATGTATGTGCTATTTCTTTATTGCAATGTCTTGTTATACCTGTATCTGTCTCCCTTTCTTAGTGCCTGTCTCCCTGCTCCAGTATCCATGTATCATGGATTTGATTGCCTTTATGCATGTGCTTGTCTCTCTTGTGGTTTTTAGGTCTCGGCCTGGCGAAAGCAGCGCATGCTCTGCTCTGCAATGCAGAGGCTTCTTGGAATCAATACGGATTCCGAAGCCATGTCCCATCTCCGCCTTCAGCTTTGATTTGTGCATGCCGTTTCGCGTCACGAATTATGCCAAAGGCAGTGCAGTGATTGCACCGAAGGCATGTCAGTCCCTCATTGTTGCCACCGTGTCTCCTTTTAGCAACGCCTAGCTTGATTGGATCTCTTACCGGCGGCATGACACAGTAGGTTCATCATTAGCTTTCTGCACTTTTTTTTTAAACAATTGTGTGTGCCACCACCAGTCCTTCATGGGAGAAGCACAAAGTGAAACTTACGTTGAACACATGACGTTGTATTGCAAGGACTGTTGCAATGCTTCGCTCCCCCTCAAATCTACATGTAACTCAGTTCAAGACTAAACATCTCATTTCCGCCCACTTCCTCTTTCTGGTGCCCCCCCTCAAATGCATGTGGACTAGTTGCTTATTAACATGCAGTTTACATATTGGTTTTGTTAGTGTGTGTGGTACACCTCGAAAGATCAGAACCCTGTAAAACGTATGGAGAAAGCAGAACCAAACCAGTCTTATCGCGCATGCACATAAAAAAGATAGACTTGGTGTCTGCAGTGGCAAGGCGCCTCTTCCTTTTACTGGCCGCGCTGGCCCCCTCACCCATCCCCCACCACCTCCACTATTGGACCAGGTGACGAGGGGGGATTTCTGATCATGGAGATAGGGTAGAACGCGGGGACGGGATGAACTTGAGCCTGCAATAAAAGCTCCTAAAATGTTGCCTCAGCTCACACCTGACACCCTGTGTTCTCTGAGGCATGCAACACAAATTTTCCGTTCCAATGAAATGCTCGCCTTTGGTTTATTTGAATTTGATTCAAATGTCTTCTTTTATGATTACTGTGCATATGGTTTGTGAGCTGTCATGGCTGCACCAGTTTCGACAACTCCAATTAGGATTCATAAAAACATTAGGCATAAAACCCATTTGTAATGTAATGTTTATGAGCGTTGGAAATATATAATTGAATTTGCTGTTAAAGAGCAGGTTAGCCCGACAAGAACATTCATAACAACCCATATTGTAATTTACAAATTAATCTTGTGGCCTTAATCTAGGTGTCTTTTACCTCAAATGTAATTATTCGTACTATTTATTATTTTATATAAAGAATATTGCGCCCTTTATCTAAAAATAACTGCTATATTGCATTCTAAGTATCTGAAGCACATGTGGAGGTAAGAAAGAACAATTACATATTTTTCAAGTGAAGCAGAGTCTTACATAGATGCATACATAGATGGTTGTCACCCTCTCCTTCACAGGCTGATCGCTCTCTTTGTGCACTGACCCATCTCTTGCTCTGCTTCCTCGTGCAAGGATTCTGTTTTCACACACACAGACCTGTCTTCTGCTTTTTTTTTCCACCAAGAGAGCCTGTTTCCACCACCCTCACACATAGCGCATGACCCTTCACACGGACACTTCTCCTGTCTCCAAAAAGCTGCGCCTGCCTGCCTTCGGCTCACTTACAGAGTGCTCCCCTCTGGGCAGGCTTTAGGGTAGTCAGACAGGACTCTGCTCCATAAACCTGTCCCTGCCGCACACTCTGACCCGAACCTGCCCAAGACGTGCATCCCTCTAGAATCTGCGGTCTGCAGTTAACGCGACCCACACACCACCCTTGCGCCTTGCAATTATTTCTGTCCCATTCATGCGTTCTGTAGCCTCCTTCATCAACTCAAGCCCTGCAATATGCCATTCATTTAACCCCAGTCGAGTATCACTCTGTCCTAGGACCTAACTGTCCCAATCATTTACTGTTGCAGCCCTGCCTAGTACCACCACAGCTTCCTTCCCAGGACCTGCACTCTACCCCAGTCTTTCCTTCCCAGCATCCCATCCTGCACTCTACCCACTGCCTGGGATCTGCCTCACTTCCCCTACACTGCCCACAGTGTCTTCCCTCGCCTCTACCCTAGCCTTGCTCTGTGGTCCTACTCATTGACTCTGTCCCATCATTCACGATTCCCCAGGCTCAGTCTGTCCACAGTCCTGCCCTCTGTCGCCAGCCCTTTACTCTGCCCCTTAGAAAGCCACTCATCCCTTTCATCCTTGGCTCTGACCACAGTCCCAGACAGCCCTTCACGCTGCCCAGAACACGCCCCTGCCGTTACGCCTTCACTCACTCTTGCCCACTTTCAGGCAATAACTTTGGCCACAGACCTGCCCCTGCCCCAGCCCCGCCCCTGACGTCAGCCCTTCACTCTGCCCTCAACCCTCCCCAACCGATACCCCTTCATTCACCTGTGTCAGTGCTTTCCTCTGCCCTCAGTCAGTACTTGGCGATGGTCCGTTTTTGGACTATGTCCTGCTTAAGAATATTGATTGCATTTTGGGTTAGTGCAGATATTACCAAAGTTCCCCGGAATTTGAAGGCTGGATTATCTAAAGGAAGAACTAACCAGCTGTGTTTTTAGGTCGAGGTAATATCCGGTCTGCCGAAGGCAGAACCGGAAGTACAGAGATTTAATGTTGCTTAGTATGGACTATTTGTCCCGCCTCTGTTTTTGCCTCTCTCCCATTGGCTGGCTTCCTAAACGGAGGCCAGCCATTGGAGGAGAGAGCCGTCCCTCCAAATAAGCTCCGTCCTTTTCGGATTTAGAGGTGTGTTCGGTGTTCTTCTTTCCACTTTCAGGCCACGCCCATTCTGAGAACACCGAACACGCCCCCAATCCGAAAAAATCCGGAAGCTTGATGCCGCCATTTTGCTGCTGGTAAGGTTGAGGTAGGCTGCTCACGCTCGCTTTCCTCGTTCCCACTGTCTTTTTTCCTGCCCCCTCCCGCTGTCCGTGTCCCGCCCGGTTCCGACGTCTTTTTTCCCACCCCCTCCCGCTGTCCGTGTCCCACCCGCACAGGATCTCAGCGTTGCAGCTGGTATCTACCTTCCCTCCCCCTCCCGCTGTCAGTGTCCTGCCCGGTTCCGACAGTGCTCTTGGCCCCGAGGGCTGCGGCGCGCAGGGGGAGTTCACTGAGGAGAACGGGGAGCCGCCTCGGAGATCTCTCTTCTCACTCCGGTGGACTCCAGTCTGGAACCTGTGGACCGCTCGCGCCGCCTCCACTTTGCCAGCTCTGTCCCGGCTGGAGCTTCCCGCACGCCCCTTGCCTCTGTCCCAGCCCAAGTGTGCGGCTTCCCTGCCGGGGTCTGTGCGTGGGCTGCAGGCAGTGGCAACGGGTGTCATGTTACCCACTTTAGTCACGTTGCAGCTTAGGAGCCACATTTGATCGCAGGTCCTATGAAAGTGAATCATGTAAACAATACCTGCTTTCACAGCCTGAAGGCATATGCGAGATACATTGGGAATTAGGAAACATAGTGCACAATGCTTGTTTTTGCTTACATTCTCTCTTTTTTTCTGTTTGCTTTCTGTGTTTCACTGTGTCGTGTCCTGTTTGTCCCGTCCGATTTGCCAGGAACGGGTTAATTTGCCTATGCAACTTAATTAAACAGGCCTCGGCAAACTAAACTGGAGAGGTCTGTGTAGTGGCGGTTTTCTAAGCACGTGGGCATCCACTTTTGGTGTTAACCATGCTTGTTTCTGGGCAGTGTTTTGTATTAGAATGTTATACAGAGGCAGTGAAACAGCAGCCAAGCTTGGAGTTGTGGGATACCAACACGACTGTTGATCACTGCCCCTGGCACACAACAGCAACCGCTGCCTCAACCGACAGCTTCCAGGAAAGCCCATGCAAATAAGCTGTGCAACATATGCAAAAACACCCCGCGTGACATTAGCACAACGTCCCCCTTTAACCCGAGCGGCTTTCACCAGTCCATAGCATTAACCACCTTGCACGCGATGCGTGTCCCTACAGTTCGCATTCCTGCTAGTTTCGGGCCAGCAGCAGAAGCGTTCAGCCTGAGTCAGCATTCAGACCCGCTGTTGCTGTCTAGCGATGAAAACATCACTTTTCAGCATTTGCCATAACATCTCGGAGCCTAGAAGAAAGTAGCGCATGAGAACTGCACCCGGAGAGGTTCTCACGCCTTCAGGTTCAGCGTGCAGGCAAACATTCCGGCACAGGCCTGGGAGACGGATCCGAAGTGTATAAAGCTTATCACATCACCGGGCAGAGCAATGTTTCACCCTCTGAGAGCAGGCAGGCCCTGAATCACAGTCAGTCCACAACTCTGCGGCGGCAAACACGTGCGCAGAGGGGGCACTGGCTGGCAGAGTGCCCTGTGACAGATCTGCGGTACTGGTGCCTGCCTGGCAGCGCTCTATGCTCGCCCCGGTTCATCTGTACGGCCAGGTACTACCTCCCCTACCGTAATCTCCCTAGTTCGACATGCTGGGGTACAATGACTCACCACCCACAGCACAGACTGCGCCCAGGAAAATACTCAAAGAGAAATCGGAGGAAAATTCAAACATTTTCCCTGTGGCCCTGCTTCAACCTTTTCTCCAGCAGCGCACACTGTGAAGCTTTTCAGAAACACTGGCTAACCATATAAAGCAGCGCTCTTTCTACGTTTTTGGTGTATGGAATAGCATCGGTGCCGCGTCAAACCATATTTGTAAACTTTAAAAACACACACAAACTTGGGAATTCAGTTTGCGTCAACCGTTCCTCTTCTAAAGTCAATTAGAGAGGAAATGCACACACGCATGCGCGAATCTCGCCGGCAAGATGTCACCACCGCCTGATCATGCCTTCCCCGTGCAGAATGAGAACAGTCCTTGTTCAAGCAGTGTCTCAGCTGGGTATGGTTCTGTGCAGTTCAAGCAGACGCATTGTGAATATTGGGTAGTGTTCTTGGATTGCTCCAGCAATCTTCCTAGGGTTTACATTTCAGAAATGCACATACTGATGTGCAGTTCAGTTCAACACTCAGGCTTGATCTCCTTTTATGTGGTTATATGTCGCTATATAGCGACTCACTGTCTCGGAGGCTATTTAGACTGCTCTCATCTTTTTTAATACTGTGTTTTCGATATACACTTTCACAAACAGTGCCTCCTCTACAGTGACCCATGGCACCGTGAGCGGATCCTATGCAGGTGGGTGAATGCCATGTGCATTTTGTAATGCAGCTGTACCCGATCCATTCAGGTCTAGGACCCCAGAAGCCTGTCGGCAGCTGATCGATACAACTGGAATGTTCAGATCACAGGTTGGTTGGTTGCTCAGCCCAGATCAACAACTGCCCCTCAAGTAACCGAGTGCCCTTTTGAGATCCGGCCGTGGCTCAAATGCGAAGGCTCTCTATGGGCAGCCGATAATGACAACTGGTGTTCCAATAACCAATAACCAATACCCAGTACCACACATACCAGAGGGAGTAAACTAATATTCACATACTGCTAGGCGCTGCTCATCCCTTGGATGGGCCCCTGATTATCAATGCCCGCTGAGGTAGTTGCAGATGACTAATTATTTTAGAGATAACATTGTTGGTTTCATTGCATTAATCTTATCTGACATCAGCAAGCCAGCATACACATCGATATGCAATCTGTAATACACATATACAAGCATTCCCTTGCGGGCCAGAAGAAAGGAAGGCTCTTGGGACCCCGGGACCCCTGCTGGAGGCAGCTCTCCCTTCCATGACCTTTGACAAGCCCCAACTCTTGGGAAGTGTCCACTCCCTGGGTGAGATCTAGGCCCGAGCAGACAGTCCCTACAGCCTAGCGTCTAAGAATATAAGAAAAGTAAGTAACACCTTACAATCATGGGGTTTCATAGGAAATTCTCAGACAAAAGGGCCTGACATGCTGTGCTTCGAGGACCTCCAGCATGGATGTAATTTGCATTTGTGCATCTGTGTGTGGCTCTGTCTGTGTATGGCTCTGTCTGTGTGTGGCGCTGTCTGCGTGTGGCTCTGTTTGTGTGGCTCTGTCTGTGTGGCTCTGTCTGTGTGGCTCTGTCTGTGTGGCTCTCTGTGTGTGGGTGTGTGGCTCTGTGTGGATAGTTTTTTGGTAGGTGGCTCTATGTGTGGATGGCTCTGTCTGTGTAAGGGTGGCTGTGTAGGTGGCTCTATGTGTGTGTGGCGCTGTCTGTGTGCGGCTCTGTCTGTGTGGCTCTGTCTGTGTGGCTCTCTGTGTGTGGGTGTGTGGCTCTGTGTGGATAGTTTTTTGGTAGGTGGCTCTATGTGTGGATGGCTCTGTCTGTGTGAGGGTGGCTGTGTAGGTGGCTCTATGTGAATGACTCTGTGTGGATGGCTCTTTATGTGTCTGTGGGTGGCTTTGTGCGTGTGGCTCTGTGTGGGTGTAAATGCAATAGGTCATGCATTTGCGAGCGATTGAGCTATTGGCATTGTAAATGACAATGGATTTATTTCACGATTAAACTATTGGCACTGTAAATGATAATGCCATTTATTTATGATAAAAAAAAATCATGAGCAATGCCAATAGCTCTACCTTTAATAATGCCGAGACCATTGCATTGTAAATGCTTGTTTTTCACTTCATCTATCACTATTACCACTAAATATCTCGGCCCTGGGTCACCGCTGTGAGAAACCTGTGCTGACTTTTTGAGTGGATTTTAACAACTGGATTTTGCAATAGGTGGGATATACAGCTTTTGCCAGCTGGGCATTTCCTGGAAGTGCTCCCAGGGTGACCGCCCACTGCCCCCGGTGTCCCCTCCACACACAAGTTGCCCTTTTCCCGAAAAAAGACCTCTCTCAAGTCTTTAACCTGAGTTTATTTTTTGCCAAAACACTTCCATCTGTGCAGTTTTGATTTCAAAGTAGGTCGGTAAATGGCCATCTTGTGGGAGCGGCGCTGCGCTGAGGCGTTTTTCGTGTTTTATCTGTGCCTTTTGAAGCGGAATAAAGGTCTTGTAAATGCATTGGAGTGTTTTGCACAAGCACCTATTACATTACACAAGTCAGATACAGCGTATATTTTGTATGTATGTATGTATTTATTTATTTACTTATGCTAGAAAGTGCATTGCTAAACACTTATAAGGTCCCAAAGGCCATTGCAAATCAAAACACATAGGTAACAAATACAATTCTAACAACATAAAATCACAACATATCACATACAAACACTCAATAATACATAGCTATATTACAATACCATTAGCAATGCAAATGACTTTAACTTAACCAAAGGCGAGACCTATTGCATTTCCAATGCTTGTTCTTTCTATCGATGTGTTATATTTCCTTTCCCAGTGTCCATGACTTACTAGCTTCATTGCCTTGATGTATCTCCCTTACTCAAGGCAGCGCCATGATACCTTTGGGTGCACGAGCGCTATACACAACTCTATAACATTACATAACATGTGCGTGTTTGTTTTCATTTTGCGATGAGGCTTGTTATTTGTTATATCAGTTTGTCTCCTTTTCTTAGTGTCCATTCCTACCTTCCCCAGTGTCCATGCCTCACTGTCTTGGTTGTCTGGTTGTCTTTCTGTATATTTTTGTCTCTGTCTAGTAATGTATCATTCTATCAATGCACTCAGGGCTGGCTTTAAAGCTCGTGGCACCCAGTGCAAAAATTTGAGTTGCCCCCCTCCAAGAAAACCCTCGGCCTCCACAAATTCCACACTCCCACGCTCCACCACTGCTCCTCAACTCTCCATAGTCCCTCTCTCACATATATTTCATTTGTTTTATAGCGCTACTGATACAATTGTTGGGTGTCAGAGCTCTTTACCTCACAAACACATTATTCAGAGCCAAGGAATCGTACATGTGTAAACCAATCTATAGGAAATGTTACATAAGACAATGAATATTACAAGGTGTAGGAGTCACATGTCACCAATACTATTAGGCAGTATATTTTAAGAGTGCTCTGGAGAAGCACAAACTCAGGATTTAAAATGTTCCACAGTGGTTGGCGTTACTAATAAGTATGTATTTCTTTCCATATGAGCCCATTTTAGCAACATTAGGCTAATGAAAGTCTGGGGTAAAAAAATAACCTTCTAAACCATATCATACAGTTTGAATGCAGCTCTTTGAAGACAGTTCATAGCTCACAGTGTTATACTAGAGTTTTAACTAATGAACTGTAAGTTACAAAAGGATCTCTGTGACAAAAGCAGTAACCCAGTGAGCGATCCATCCACATAATTTGCTTGATATATGTTTTCTGCAGAAGGCATATTGACCCTCTGTGCTACATTATCATGCGTAGAAAGGCCACTAGACAAAAGATCTCTGGCCAGCAGGAACCTTAATAACCAGAGCTATCTTGACATTTTTAAATATTTCCTGAAAACTGCTGGACACTCAAGGAACACTGCAGCAGGTGCTTTTTAAAGCCAAGATATTTCTAAACACCGCGCCTCTGAGGTCAGCGCAAGGTGCGGCTGCACTGGTTGCACTGCCCTTGAGCCATCCCTGAATGCACTAGTTTGAATTCCTTAATGTCCATGTCTCCGACCCAGTGTCTTCATTGTCTTAATGCACGTGTTTGTTTGTCGCAATGTGCCTCCTTATATCTGTACCTAACTCCTGGTCTCAGTGTCCCTGTCTCAGGGTTCTTGGTTCCTTGCTCCTTGATTGCAGGAGCAGTTATTGCAAGCTCTTTAACCCCATCGCTGCGGCGGCTATTCCGCCGCAGCGCTAAGAGGGCGGGGCGGCCGCGCGGCGGCCGCATGCTGGTGACAGAACCGCTCCGTCACCAGCCGCGGTTGGGCTGTGCTCGTGACGGAGCGGTTCCGTCACGGCCCCGCCCGCCTAATAGAACGCGCCGCGCAGGCGTGCAATCAGCGCCATGCAGGCGCGGCGGCCGGGCCATGACGGCACCGCTCCGTCATCAGCACAGCACAACCGCAGCTGATGATGGAGCGGTTCCGTCATCAGCATCGAAGTACTTAACGCCATTCTATGACCATCACTCCTGAAAAGTCTAGACCTAAAGGGAGTGCAATGCAGGCAGATAATTAAAGTGGCATTCCACCTTGTATCACCAGTGTGGGTGAAATTAATTTGGATATGTTATACTTTGCTTCTTTGTGAGACGCTTCCTGAAAGGAATATAAAAAAAAGATCACTTCTTATTTCATTGTTAAACAGCAGGTCGGGATACTGGGCATTCACTTCTGCTTGAGGGAATACTGTTTGCACCTGCTGCCTGCATCTCTGTAGCTGCCGCCTGTGGATTTTATCTCATCGCTTCAGCTGAAAAGCATTTCATATCTGTGTTTTACTGAGCAGGTCACTGCTTTTGTTCCACTTGCAAAAGACCCTTTCTAGGTGGTTGCTGCCTCCTTTTTAAAAAATGCCGACGTTGTACAATGTTCCTAAAATGTTTGCATAACATTTTTTGTTCTCTCACACAACGGGAGAGGAGGGACGGAAGGATTTGCCCATTATCGGAGCTTTTCTAAAACTGCTTAAGTTGCCAAGAACCCAATTGAAATGTTCTATTATCCTCCGAACAATCACCGGCTACTTTGTGAGCTGACAGCCTTGCAAAAAAGGAAGCATTCACCCAGCTTTGATGGATTACAGCAGCTGGAGACTACTTCTTTTTCTCACTGTAGTATTTTATCTAACTGCAAAGAGTTAGGCGATGCAGGGAGGAGATTAGAAAGAGTTATCTTTTGATGATCAATATGTCCTTAAACAGTCCCTCAAGCAGAACAAGCCCTTGTTTAACAATTGAGTTTCTAGGTGACAGAAAAAAACGCCCCTTTGCTGCTACAAATCTTCAGAATGCTATACAATGTTGTGTCTCTGGGGCAGGTAACAGTAGTCTTTGACACTCACTGACTGGTTTTGTACTTGTAAGTTTACAAAATCCATGGTAAATTTCGAACCATAAGTTACAGCACCTTCAACACAACCTCTGCGATTTTAGCAAAAGTGTTAAGACTGCATGGCGGATTGCGAATGAGCTAACACTATCAGCCTGATTCATCAAAGTACCGTTTTGCGAGTCTCTAATAGCGATTCATAAGGAATCGCTATTTGAGACTCGCAAAACGGTATTCATGTAGGAATCGCAAAATAAAATGCGATTCCTACATATTCCTTATTTGTGATTAGCAAATTGCTAATCGCAAATAAGGAAAAACTCCCCATTCATTCCTATGGGCCAAAAGGCCCATAGGAATGAATGGGGAGTATTCCTTATTTGCGATTAGCAATTTGCTAATCGCAAATAAGATAGCGATTTTAAGGGTGCCAGGGTGTTCAAAGGACACCCTGTAGCACCCCTTAAATGCAAATTTTACCAGGTGTTGCGCACACACATGTCCAAAGGACATGTGTGTGTGCAACATGCAACTTAGAAAAATGCTTTTAAAAGCATTTTTTTAAGTTTTCGCTATTTACCACGAGGTTTGACCTCGCGGTAAATAGCGGGCTGAAATTGCGAATTCGCTATTTAAAAATGGATGATGAATTGCATTTAAGGAATCTCAAATAGAGATTCCTTAAATGTAATTCCTTGCTAAATTGCGAATTCGCAATTACCGATTTTTGCATTTGGGATGATGAATCCCAAATGCAAAAATCGCACTCGCAAACGGCCAGATTCTCAGAATCTGGCCCTTTATCGCATCATGGGATTTCCACGCCTATATGCACCATCAAAAACCCAGCACTTGCTATGCAGCTTTAAATGTAGAAAAGGTACTGCCTCACTATATTGGACACATTACATGGCATTACAAAAATATTGTTGATGTTTTATCCAGTAAATTGAGTTCGACTCTTGGTGATTTAAAGCATAACATTTCTCCAGCTGTTTTGGTCGATAACACAAATCTTCACATCTTGAAGATTCTTGCTTAAATTATTCTTGACTGTGTCTAACCACTGTGATCTCGGACTTCCTGTTTTCCATTTTCATTTCATCATTCCCAACGTAGTGTGTTTTTCAAGGCGTCTTCTCTTCTCATTATATGTCTGGAGTATTTGAGCTTAATTTTTATAATAAATGATTCTAGTGAAAGTTCTGGTTGGATCTGATCAAGCATTGATTGGTTCGTTCTTCTAGCAGTCCATTGGATGTGCAAAAGCCTTCGCCAGGACCAGAGTTCGAATGAATCAATTCATCACTGATCATTTTGATAAGTCGGCCAGCTTTCACACCCATACTTTGTCACTGGAAAGACCATTGCTTTGACAATTCGTATCTTTGTTGTCAGGTCTTTGCTCTTTATCACTTTGACCAGGCTTGTCATTGCTTTTCTCCACAGCCATAGCCGTCTTCTATATTACATCCTCTAAACTGACGTAACCACTACCTCACGAGGTATGGAGAGTGTAAGTATTTTTGTAAGTCGATATTATCAATCTCAATATGGTATCATACAACTGTAGAAAAGCAAGCGGACCCATACCTTCTGCATTCAGTTTCCCACTTACAGTTAATTTTCCGATATCACACATCACAATTGCTGTAATGCCATTACCGATTCATGTTATTACGAGGAATGCAAATTTCCTAGCTTACGTAACAAAAAGTTTCAATTCTATTAAGGACATGGAGGCTAGATTATGCTTTTTAATAGCAGTCATGTCAAGATTAATAACAACGTCTTAGTTTCCCTTCAAAGCCCGGTAATGGAAGATAAATCCATCAGCCAATCAGGCACCAGGATATCTCCTCATCTGCTCCTGCCCTCTCTCTCTGTCTTTCTTCCTGTGACCAAAGCTGGCAGTGGAAAATGTTAATCCTGTTTGGAACACTCAGAACCTGCAAGAACCAATGGATCAACTTTTAATCATCTGGTACCTCAAAGGGGAACAAAACAATACAATTGGTACTAAAGCAGTGCACAGGAAGTGATAGAATGTCCCCCAGCTAGAACTTGTATTACAGACAATTTGTCAACCTAATACAAAATATAGTACTATCTCTAAGTAATCATATCCATTATCCTTGGGTGGGCAATGATCCAATAGAACTGGGTGGGCTAATCCCCACCTCTGTGTCCTTAATAGAATTTAAACTTTCTGTTACATAAACTAGGAAATATTTCACTCTATGTCAGGTATGGAGGCAATGATTAGGCTATTTTAAAGCTGATCCACCACTAAAGTCACAATGGAGGGGACTGGCTCAAAGTAGAACCTTTTGTTGTTTGAATGTGAGGACCAGTCTGCCTGCTGCATTCAGAATATTCTCCAAGTAAGCTACAAGAGTGAAGACCTATAAAGCCACAGCTCCTCTGGTAGAGTGTGCCCAGAACACTTTTGTGTCGATGCCAGCCTCTTGCATGGTCTATGAAACCCATTGTGCAGTGGTCGGGTAGAGACCGCCTTGTATGGTTTTCCATGGGCAATAAGCAACTATCGCACCCCCTGGGGGCGGAGCTCCTCAGTTACGTCCTCATAAGCCTTGATACATCCAACCACATATAATTTTGGAGTACCCGCAAAAGCAGAGTATGAGATCATGTGCGAGTTACACTTTGTCTGGAAACATGGAAGGTAACCCATCTGGGTTAAATGTCCTCCTTGTAATATCTAAAGCCCGGACATCTGAGACCCGTCTGCAAGAAACAGGGCACAACAGAGTGCCCATTTTTGCCGACAGCTGCTTTCGAGAAAGGTATGTGTGACTAGGCCAGGAATGAAAAAGGTTCAGTACCTTATTGACATCCCAAAGAACAGAATACCTCGGCTCCAGGAGAAGAGACAAGCAGATGCCGCTGAGCAATTTCCTGACCAAGGGATACCCTCACACTGGGAGATCCCCACATGGACATGACACGTAGAAATCGCTGACCGAAAGGGGTTGAGTAATCTAAAGGCCATCCCGTATTCTGCCATGAGGCCAGAAAATTCAAGATATTGACAACGTTTGACCCCAACTGCAGGATTTTTCAGGATGAATTTTGCTTGCTAAAAGATTTTAAAAAAACCTTTAGCAGTCACTACACAAACACCAAGGGGTCGATTCCGATTCTGGAAAAACCTCTCCGAATAGCCATTCGGAGCGTTTTTCCCGTACCAATCGAACCCTGCAACGTCCCCCGTATGTGCGACGAAGTACGATTCGTACCAGGAGCTGGGCTCCGTACGAATCGTACAGAGACCGTACGAATCAAATCCCTGCATGAATCTCCCCCGGAACCCGCTGTATGCGACATCTGTACGGTTTGCGGTTAGTTTTTCTGACCCAGCAAGTACGATTCATGTCGGGTATGCACCATACGACCATTTTTCTGCGGGAGCTGAAAACAGCCGTAAAAGCAGAGTTCGCCTCGAAATAGGTACGGAACTGTCGCCCCGGGTATGGTGCGTACACCCCATGATCGCAAGGGTATGCACCATACCCCTGCGATCATGGGGTGTACGCACCGTACCCCTGCAATCATGGGGTGTGCGGACCGAACCCCATGTTCGCTGGGTGTATGGTGTGTACACCCTGCGATCGCAGGGGTACGGTGCGTACACCCCATGATCGTAGGGGTACGCACCATACCCTGCGATCATGGGGTGTTCGGACCATACGGTGTGTATGTGATTGTGTGCTTTTCCGTACGAATCGCCCTTACCTGACGTGGACCTTACAAATCTCGTCCTCATACCCCGGTCCGGATCGTACTCGACGGGTCGTACAGCATGTTTACAATTCATACAAAGAGGGCTCCGGATACGAATCGTATGGACGGTTTTTTACCAGGATCAGAATCGACCCCCAAGCGCCAGATTTCTCAAGGCTTTGTGCTGGTGCAGTGCCATAGAGAGTGACAGACCGGTTTAAAGTCAAGAATTGGGATTTACATTCCTTCACAAATCTTTTTCCATGCTGGAATTTAGCCTTGAAGTAACACAGTGTAATGATTTGCAGTATTTTGCATCACCTGGACATGCCATGAGTAATCCATGGATGTTCTCATGCAACCACCCATGTATTTTGGTGAAAAGCGCTATATGCTAAAATGTGTAGACAGGGCTTTGTCGCAAAAACCTATGCCTTTACGAACCAGGAGTAACATTTGAGAACCCTTCCCTTTTCGTAGAATTTTTCGAACTTTGCATGTGTGTTTAACTGTACACCACACATACAAAGTTAGAACGGTTGTATATAATAGTCAGTCAGTCAGTCAGTCAAAATACTTTATTTCGATAAATCAATATCATAAAAAGACAATAGCACTATACAATATTCACATAATCTAAAATACTTAATTGATACAAGATAAAATCATGATTAATTTACACAGTCAAGATGTTTACAAAAAGTTATAAAAAATATTTTCCTTTAAAAATACATTTAAAATACATTAAAATACAATAAAAAGAGGTCAGTTAGGTAGGACTACATTATCTCATTCATTTTACATTTACACATATCAATTTCATACAGTAAACATTCCCTATAATATAAACAGTATTTAATTTCATCCACTATAAACCATGTTATAAAAGTTATTGGTCATCTTCCTCTTCTTGATCCTGACAGCCCCTACTAGGAAATTAGCAACATGAAACATAATCCTGGGGGTCTGCAAAAGCTGTAAAAAATAGCAGTGCTGGCTTTACCTGAACAAACCCTGCCTCCTTTAAAATAGGGATCAAATATTTCGTCCTTACTGCCGCGTAGTGACCACAGAACATCAAAAAGTGCATTGTATTCTGGGTGGAAAAATTGTCACAAGAAGACGGCATTGCATTATCCAGGGTACTCCAGGTTGGAAAATGACCAAGAATCAAGTGAATCAAATTAAACCGAAATCGGGTTAAAAGAAATCGATGATAGGCTTGGTTCACAGTAGTTAAATACAATTCAGGGCCTACTTGAGTGCTCATAATAATGCTAGCCCTCACCGTTGGTTTCTGTAATTACATTTGTTCCCTCTCCATGCTTAGCAATTCTCCCATCATACCTTTGATCAAGGCGACGTCCTTTGTTGTTATGGACGCCGGGGAAAAAAAGAGCTCTGGTCTCCCTAGCTTAACAAGACTGTCTTTGATGTAAGCTAGCCACAGAATTTTGTTTGCTCTATCTAGCTGCAGACAGTCTTTTAAAAAGGATGTGGTTAAGGGTGATTTCCTGGTTCAACCAGATCTTCAGCCAAGCTAGAACAGGTGCCATTCTAATCATATCTGAAATATATCCTACTCCTAATTCAGTGTGGATTATATAAAATGGAGTGGACTGTGGCACAGAGAGGACAGCTCTTAAGTATTTATAATCGGTAGTCTGTAAACTGTCCGGGAAACAGTATCCCCAAATTACACTACCATACGTGGCCACAGCAAGGCATTTTGCTTTATAGATTTTCAATAAATTTGCTATTGGCCTTGCCTCTAATTTTTTCGAAAAGCCCTGAAGTACAGAGGATGATCTAGCAAGGGAAATATTTCTGTTTTTTTAACTGTGGACCCCAGTTGCCTCTCTCATCAAAGGTGATCCCCAGGTATGGAAAACTGGCTACTCTACATAGTTCTTGTTTTCCACATGTGAATGTTTTTAGATTCTTATTTTTATTACTCCTGCCCATTACCATGATTTGAGACTTCTTTACATTTATCTTTAGGTCCAGAGAACCCATGAAGTCTTCAAAAGCATCCAAGAGGTGTTGTAAACCAACACCCATCCATGAGAGCAAGACAGCATCATCCGCGTATAGAAGAACTGGAATTACAAGATCTCCTATACGCGGGATGTCTAGGGAAGCCTCTTTTAACGCTGGTTCCAGTGCATTTATATAAATGGTAAATAGGAGGGGTGCCAATATGCCCCCCTTCCTAACACCTCTTTCAGAGTTAAAGTGACTGGTGCATCGACCTTCCGAGGTTACTCTAACCAATGCTATGAGGCCGGTGTGCAAATCCGCTAATAAATTAACAAGAGCTCTGTCCAGACCCATGTTGATTAAGATTCGCCAGAGTTTCGAACGATTTACGAGGTCAAAGGCAGACGAGAGGTCCATGAACCCCAGGTACATGGACCCCTCCTTGGCCCTAGTGCATTTATCCACCAATAAATGCAAGTTAAGTCCTTGATCTATCGTGCTCCTTTTTGGTCTAAATCCATACTGAACATTTGATAGGACCCCTTTCTCGTTCAAGCAATCATTCAGTTTAGATAAAATAACCCGGCCCAATATTTTCACAGACGAATCAATCAGTGAAATGGGTCTGTAACAGGAGGGGTCTTGCCTGTTATCCTTTTTAAAGACCGGAATGATAGTAGATTTTTTCCATGAGGCCGGGATGTTGTCATGTTTAAGAGCATTAAAAACGTTACATAAAACTTTAGACCAAAATTTCGGGGCGCATTTGAAAACCTCTGCCGAAACCCCATCAGGGCCCGGTGCTTTGTTTTTCAAAGTCAGTTCTATAGCCCTTTCCACTTCTGCCACTTCAAAAGTGACTGCAGGGACCTCTACGTTACTATATTCCACTGCTGTAGCCTCATGGATTACAGCAGGGGCCTCGGCGTTGCTTATTTCAGAGTATATTTTTCTGAAATGTTGGATCCAGACCTCATCTGGGATGTTTGCCTCAAGGGGGGTATTCTCGTCACCCGAAAATAATGGCTGATTTATGATTTTCCAAAATAAACCACTATTTTTTAGGGTTTCGGGGTCGAGTAGTTGGGCCGATGCTGCATCCTTCAAATCCCTTTTCCTCTATAAAATAGCTTTTTTATATACACTCCTTGCGCTAGCTATATCTGCACAGTTTTTAGGCGTGGCTTTCAATGCTTTAAGTAAATCTCCATGCACTTTAGAACATTTATTATCAAACCATCTTTTGCCTTGGAGCGGCTTGTGTCTTGATTCTGTCTGTAGACTATGGTTAATTTCTATACAAATGTTGTCAAACGCCAATATAACATCTTTATTTTGTGGTCGATTTGCTAGGCATATTGCCACCTCATCCTCTACCTTGGTCAGAACCTCTTGAAGGAATGTTTCAGGGATTATTTTTGTCCACTTTAACCTACGCCTCTGATCTTTAACGGCCACATTTAGTCCCCCTCTTTGTGTCACTGTTTTTAATGAGAGTAGATCTGTATGCTTCACTACCAATCGAACGGGATTGTGGTCACTAAACACTGAAACCTCTGTATAATAATCTACCACTTTGCACAACAAAAAAGAAGACATAAAAATATAATCTATAATAGTGCCATCATCTTTACCCTTAAAAGTAGGGGACCTATTATTACCATCCCCGCAACCTGACTCATGTAAGTTCCATCTGGCAAGAAAATGTTCTAGATACTCTCCTCGCCTAGTGTGTTCCAGATGGATAGATGAAGAGAGAGGAGGGCCTTCATCATCCTGACTAATACATGGTAGGGTGCAGGGGTGTATATTAAAGTCCCCTAAAAATATTATTCAAAAGTATTTACATTTGCACTATAGACTGACAAAAATGTATCCAGTACTTCCAAGTTATGACTGATACACTCATTTGCATTAGAATTATAAAAATTTACAAATAGAATCTTGGCCTTATCCTGAATAGAAAGCTCAACTATCAAACAATTTTCGCAACCAGAAATACACTGTGTTAGTTTGCCTTTTTCCTCCAATTCAAATAAGGTTAGTAAGCCTCCCTTGGCTCTACCTGCAGCACTACTAGTTGCAGGAGTGCAAAAGTGGCTGTAGCCGTCCAAAGAGAAGCTATTCGCTTGGTCCCATATCTCTTGTAGGGCAATGATGTCAAAAGATTTTAATGTATTTAGCCAATCAACATTTCCAACTTTATTTTTTATGCCAGAAACATTCCATGTAACAATTTTAAAAGAGGATGCGAGTGGCTGGACAGTACGCCCCAAGTCGATAGGCAGTCAATCATTTTCCTCAAGTGAGGATAAGGCGGTATAACGGTTATATAGTGGTAAGGCCTGATCAAATTGGGTATGCGTATTTGCCAGCTGGTAACAATAAGGGTCCCCATTTTTTTTATGTTGAAAAACATTTGGGACACAACCAGCCACCCCCCTTCTATGCCCATTTGCTGGATGTTTATGCTGATGTGGTGGTGGGCATTGGGTGTTGTCCAAATGATTGTAGAAAAACCCAAGGGGTCTAGCACATACAGAATTTTCCACTATGGGTAAAGAGGCTGCTCTGAGGAGGACTGTTGCCACGTGTTGTGGGTGCTTAAAGTTTACAATAATGCAGTCCCCACTCGAGCTCTTTCTAGCGTTGCCAATCCAACTGACTCTTCGGGTGGAGATTATGTCATTTGAAAAGGCAAACGCAAAACCACAATTCCTGTTTAGCCATGCTAGTGTTTTATTTTTTAAAGCGGCATGGGTTTCTAATCTAGAATCAGACAAACAGGAATCAACCTCTGGGACATTTGTTAATACCACTGTGTATGTAACACACTCCGGTGGGAGGTTGACTGAATTTTTCCTCTTAGGCCAACTTCTCCCCCGTTTTCTCCCCCTGCTGTAGTATTCTGACTGCCATTGTTTAGTGTGGAAGAGTGTGCTGAAGGTTGTGCTAACAGTTGTACTAATGGGGCTCCCACATGTGGTAAATGAGGAAATTAGGGGTTTTCTGTGACCGTGTGGCTGAAAGATTCTGCGCGGTGACCGTTTGCCCTGTAGCCCCTATACTGGCAGATGCTGCAGCCCCTACTACGTTTATACCAGAGGGAGGACTCGTGTGTGAGTGAACCCGAGTCATGTGAGAGTCTAAGAGGCCCCCTAATCTAGAGACCACTTGGGAGACCTGTTCTAACTTTGCTACCAGTGGTCTAATCATTGCTTCTAGTTTTGACTCAATGATAGTTGCCAGGAGCTCTATATGGGCAGGGTGCAAAGTATTTGCCTCAGCATTATTTGTGGGTTCTGGTGTACTTCCACTGCTAGTTGATGCACTACCCGTCTTTTTTGACTTCTGACCCACCACCCTCTTGACAGGAGCCTTCCTACAGGCCCGCCCTACTCTCCGAACAGGTGATTGGGCTGGTGAAGACCTTGGGGAGGGTGTCGGAGTCTGACTGATGGTAGGGTCAGTAATAACTTCCCGCTCTTCCGCTGTCACCGTGATGGATACGTCGTTGGTGACAGTAACATTAGGATCATCCAGGCAACTATCTGACTGGGGCAACGGAGTGGAAGGCGATCTCATCCTTGTAGGTGAAGATTCTGGACTTACCCTATTTAGTGAGAGTCGCCTTTCTTTATTAATTTTATTAACCACCTTCACAAGATAGTTATCCATTGTCCTTGTCTCATTTACGGTCGATGGTTTAGTTGATCTAAGCTTTGACATGTTAACGGACACAGGTAAGGTTGCCCAATAAATGTTAGTGTTCAATATTGTTGATAAGGTCCAGGAAACAAAAACAAGTACAATCAATACGAGGAATTATATCTTACAGTTAGTCCAGAGTCCGAGGAGGAAAGGCCAAGGTCCGTGGCCCAGCCCAGCCTCTTCTGGCCTCTGACGGCCGCAGACGGCCCAGACCTTGTCCCGGGCTTCTCCCGGTCGCGCCCGCGCGCGTCCCGCGGGACGAGGAAGCAAGGGAGCCTTTATGCGCCTCCAGGCGCTTCCTGTTCGCTTCAGCGGCGTCCTTGCCGCAATGAGGCTGCTGGGAGTTGTAGTGCGATGCGGCCCGGCGGAGCCAAGCCCTGCCAGACCACGAGCGGAGCTTAGCCCAGCCCTCAAGCACCACAGCAAGGAACAGGGGATCGGCGGAGCTAAGCCCGGCCAGGAAAACACAGCGGAGCCAAGCCCGGCCGTCAGCAACACTCCAGGTCAACGAGAAACGGCTCCCCCCCCGGACTCGGTAGCAATGGAGCCTTTATGCGCCTCCAGGCGCTTCCTGTTCGCGTCAGCGGCGTCCTTGCCGTGATGAGGCTGCTGGGAGTTGTAGTACGATGCGGCCCGGCGGAGCCAAGCCCGGCCAGACCACAAGCGGAGCTTAGCCCGGCCCTCAGGCACCACAGCAAGGAACAGGGGATCATCGGAGCAAAGCCCGGCCAGGAAAACACAGCGGAGCCAAGCCCGGCCGTCAGCAACACTCCAGGTCAGCGAGAAACGGCTCCCCCCGGACTAGGTAGCAAGGGAGCCTTTATGCGCCTCCAGGCGCTTCCTGTTTGCGTCAGCGGCGTCCTTGCCGCGATGAGGCTGCTGGGAGTTGTAGTGCGATGCGGCCCGGCGGAGCCAAGCCCGGCCAGACCACGAGTGGAGCTTAGCTCGGCCCTCAAGCACCACAGCAAGGAACAGGGGATCGGCGGAGCCAAGCCCGGCCAGGAAAACACAGCTGAGCCAAGCCCGGCCGTCAGCAACACTCCAGGTCAGCGAGAAACGGCTCCCCCTCAGCGAGAAACGGTTGTATATAATATCTAAGCCTAGTATTTTGTACTGGAAGACCACACTTCCGATATAAAACCTATGGTAGATATCATGCACAAATCCTTGTGCTATGGTGCAAGGGTGTGTGCTTGGCACAAGGCAGCAGGAAGTGCACCAGTGCAGGAGGAGAGAGAAAGAGTGTCATAATTTAGTAGATATGGCACTGTCTTTCTCTCTCTCTTTAACACACCACAGTGCATCAACTTGTGTTGCTTGGCTGGATTGTGTAACGTTTTATAGAGTTTGTCCTCAAATTCTGAGTTTATTTCCATTCTAGTCCCTGGAACTCATAATAGTTTGGAAGTATAAAAAATGTGAAATTACTGCATTCGTTTTATGTTATTGCAGCAAAACCTGTAATGAGGGCCGAAGAGGAGGATAGAGACACAGACAGAAAGGAAGCAAGACAGAGAGAATGAGAGGGAAACGCAGAGAGAGAAGTTCCATGCACTTGGCACCTGCTTGCTGCTTGTTGCTACCATGATACAGAAGGCAGGCTTCATTTTTATCTGGAAACTTAGATTTTTAACAATGTCTTTCTAGATTCCAAGTATTTTAGGATGTGGAGATAATTGATGATCCAGTGCTGGTTTCTGTGTTTTTCTGGTGACGGATATTTTGTTTTATATTCAGGGCACTGGGTATGATGAGTGATGATTCTCCAAGAGGGTTGGTAGCTAGGTTTCCGAACCAGGACATGGCTATCTTGCATATTTTTGGGATATTTTTGGTGTCAAATGTATTAGAGTGTGGTGAAGAGCGTCAGTAATGGCTGTTCAGACCATGAAAGGGTAGGTAATTGGTTATGAGAAGGTTAGAACTTGAGAGAATAACAGTTTGTGGTGCTGGCCATGTTTTTGTATAGGTCTGTTTACTACTTGTGTGAAGCCATGATTATCAACCAGGTTAACCAATCAGTGCAAATACAATTTAGACCATGGATCCTGCTCTTCATGTTCCCAGACTGTAGAGTATTCCTAGTTAAATCTGTGGGGAGCATTTATAACACTTTGTGACGGTTGTTTGATTGTCAGCCATGTCAAAGTGGAGGAAAACCCAGGAATAACATACAAACGTTGATGCTTAAAAGACTAATAATACTGAATTATGATGGAGGTGGGTAAGATCACTGTCCTCCCATCACTATAACTGTGGCATCTGGTCTACAGTATGGTTTGATATGCAGGCATTGTGAGATCTTACAGGTGACGTTACATTGAATTCCTGTACTAAACCTCACTCCCTGCAAGTAACTGATGAGAGAACATTAATAGTGTTATGAATGTTAGAGGCATGCTTAACTGCAGATTTTCTGTTGAGGGGCTCACACCTAAATGTGGATTTTGGTGGAAAGGAAAATTTAAGTGGTGCTCAAATTGTCTAAGGAGACTGAGGTAGCACTGGTTATGGTTATTGTTGGAATGCAAGCCAGCTTCTGGGGGTGAGTGATGGAAGGTAAGTCAGGTGCTTCCAGCCTTGCAGCATGGGATGTACTCAAGTGCTCAAAGTTGCTAGTGTGAAGCACACCAAGTGCTCTGTAGAAAGTGGAGTACTGTAATGCGTTTGTGTTGTGGTTCCTGAGTCAAGGATGGGATCCTGTCCAAGTCATAACACATAAGGAGGGACAATGCAAGCACCCACGGCAGATGCCTGTGTCTGAGCACCCACCAAGAGACCACGAGTCTGGGTAGGCAATCAGGTTCTGCATTCCGGTCTTGCAGGATAATAGAGAGTGTTTGGGAACAAGGCAGTAGTCTCCTGATTTAGTAGAATGCATATCCACAGGCCACCAGATACCTGTAGCTTGTAAATAAAACAAATGCCTCTGTTGCAGACATTTGTCAATCATTTATCAACATTGATGAGGGACCCGGCATGGATAAGGAGGGTACTGAGAAAAGAATGATGAGGGTGATACATGGAGTAACCACATATATCAGATTACCAATGGGCAAGAGAAATTGGGAAGCAACACTGGACCCCCTTTTCTGATTCACAACATTGACTTAGTGCGAATGAATCTCTAATCTCATTGTTGCTTTCCTAAATCTCCTGACCAAGTTTGAAATTAAGGACACACAACAGTTAGTTTTCCTATTAGGAGATTTTAGCTGAAAGTTCCTTCAAAATATGAAATTTACTGGGAGCTTAAAGTTCTGCTGATGTTAATGTTCAAGGTTCAGTCAAAGACAATTCACACAAATGGAATCTGCTCTTTCTATTATTGATTTCAGATCCTTATGTGGGCTGCTTTCTTGATGGTATTGAATTAGAATCAGGGTGGATAGGTGATCAATCAACCCTTTAGTTGCGTACTTTTACTATGCAAAACCGCTGTGATGGTATCCTCACGATGAGGTAGCTCCTGACGGGAATCATTGCAGGACTTATATCTTAGGTTGAGTCTGCTGTTGCTGTGGTCAGGGCCGGACTGAGAACAGCAACCAGCCCTGGCAGATTGCTGGTTGACTGGCCCGGGAACAGGGGTGGGGGGTGCTAGCAAGAAGTACTGTTACTGCTTTTGTTACAGTGGACCAATATTCCAACATGCTGCAAAACTGCCCCCAGTGACAAAACCATCCTCCACATGCACAAAACACGTCCCCATCCCTCCGGCCCACCGTGGTAATGCCCGGTGCCCGCTAAGGCCAGTCCGGCCCTGGCTCTGGTGACGCAGCATCCTATAATGGGCTTGTGTCAAATGCTTCAGCAGGTTTCAAGCTGGAGTAGAGTATGAGGCAATTTATGCCGGAGCATCAGGAACATATCCAACGGTACTGTGTATGCTTTAAACAATTTTCAAGAGGAAAGAGTGGCCAACAATCAAATGATAACAAATGGATACGTGCACAGACTTGGACTAGCTGCATACATTGAAATACACAGGTAAGTCCACTGCAGTTTTGGACTGACCTCTCTGGCAGTTAGGCACTGAGCACTGCTAGATTAGCCTGCTTGAAAGGTCCAATCTGTGAGCTGTGTTTCTTTTGTCTAGAGGGCAGTGACGGGTCCAAAAAACCAACCCGCACACATGGCTTTTCAAGCTGGCCCATTCTGCAGTGTCAGGCTGACTGAAAGAGCGGTGCAAAGCTGATCCCCAGAAATGAGGAAGGACCGTTGCACAGTATAAGACTCGTGAAGGGTACTTTTGGGCTTCATAAATCATCATTACGCTACATAACACAAGCAGGGCATGCATGTCTTTGAAATGATGGGATGGCGGTGTAGTTATACAGCAGGGTTGAGCCTAAGATGCACACCTATGCCACCTTTCTGAACCCTTTTCCTCATCAGTTGGAGCTGCAATCAAAGGAGTTTAGCTTGGTGGTATGGACCGCATGCACTCAGAAGGTGGGTTATGGACAAAAAAATGAAATCACTATCAAAAGAAAGAGGACAATGGAGGAAAAGGAGCACTGATTGGGTAGAGGGATACTCCTGGCTGACTGAGTTGAATCCAGTGTCAGACAAAGGACGGACTGCTATATCTTGGCTCTGCAGGCGTAGCAATATTGGGCATTAAACGCCTTGCAATGGCCAGCAGATATAGCTGGCAAATATCTTTAAGTATCAGAGAACGAGGGAAAATCTCAACCTCAGCCGACTTCCATTACATGTCAACTACACACCAGGCGCCGTATTGGCATTGTTTGCGCCCAGCGCCAATTTGAAAAGGTGCGCTGGGTGCAAGAAATGCCAATGAGTCCCATTATGGAGTATGCGCTGCCCCTAGGGCAGCCGCGACCTCGCGCTGCCGCCAGGGAAGCACATTCATGTGAAAACATGGCGCAGCTGCTCCGTGTTTTTATACTGCAGGTGGGACCCGCCTGCACTTTCAAAGGGGATTAGAGATCCCTTGCAGGCGGGTACAGTCAGTGACTGCACCTGCCTGCAAGGGGGTGTCTGGGGGGGTCCATGGGACCCCCTTTAACCCCTGCAGAGGCCTGTTGTCTGGAGGCGCACTGATAGTGTGCCACCTTTTAAATGGCGCACTGTCAGTGCGCCTCCTGAGGGCTTCTTTGACTCAGCGCCCCCGTCTGTAATATGGCGCAGGTGCAGAGTCAAAGCAATTCCCTCATTTTCATAGGGCACGCCCCTATGCAAATGAGGGATCGCCCTCTGAAGAGTAGCGCTGGCGCATTAAGTGCGCCAGCGCTATCGGTATTATAGAAGGGAACGAACAAGCATCAGTGCCCGCTTGTATAATACCAAAGTGCCCCGGCTGCGCGCAAAGCGGCCTCAAACGCCTGTTGTGCCCCCGGGGCACCTTATCTAATACAGCCCCAGAAGACTAACTTTCTGTCATACTACGCCTTTCATCATTGAAACTTTTATAAAGCTTCAAATAACAGAGAACTCCAATCTGACTTCATAGGTATTTGTAGATTGATCCCCAAAATTGTAAAATATTAACATCATCTTTTGAATATAGCGCCTACAGCTATTTTGGCATATGTTGGTCAGGACTCAGAAAGGGGGACATATTCAGTGTTATGTTTTAATAAGTCATGAGCTCTCCTGTGACTCAGAGGGTGGGAGCAAGTCAAATCTAATAATTTAGATTCTTCTGTGTAAGAAATTATATTCCAACATGATAGCTTAACACAAAATGCTCCACGTGTCAGCTTCCTGTGCAAGTGTGTCACAAACAGCATTTGAAAATGTCCCCGCTGTGTAAAGACGCATGGATTATTTTAATTTAATTAACATTCTGTTTATTTTAACTGCCTGGTGACTCATTGCTAACACAAAGAGTGGTGGGAGTTTAAAATGTGATCTCCAGCTATGGTTTAGGACTCACTCCTTGAGAATGTTTGCATCAGAACAAAAAAAAATGAATGCAATGTAAAACGGTGAATTACATACATTTTAAATGTGTTCAACTGATTCCTGCTCATTATCGTTTAAATTCAAAATTGGAATTAGATGAATTCTGAAGATGACCCCTCAAAGCTGGAAGTTTTGTTTTTTGCATCCGCTGGGCCAATTTTGAATTGCATTACTTGAGCTGAGAGCAGCTGCTTTGCATCAAAAAGAAAATTAGTTTTTCAATGTGTGAACTTTGAATTTCATTATTTCCCAAACAATGTGCAAGCCTTTTCAATGTGACATTTGGAAGCCATGGCAACCCGTCGCCTGCACAGAAGCCAGTGGTAGTTGTTGACAAGTGTTATTTGCATTAAGCATAGTAGGGTCTCTGTCAAGATCTAGCGGTAGACACAAAGATAAATGTATGTTAGGTCACACTGTCCGGAACACATGCGCACACAGGGACATCAGGAAGTTAACAGCAAGCCTATCAAAGATATTCAATTTGGAAATCACCGTGACATTTAATGGGTTCATGATCTGTCTATCACCCACTGTCCAAAACTATAGCTTGTCAGAAATGGGATGGGACGTCTTTGATACACCTGGGGCTTGCTCTATTCAAATGTAATAGCATTTTCCTAAAAAAAGTACTTTTTGTGCAATTACTTCCCCATTGGTGCAAAGGAGAAGTGTATTCCCACAAAATCGACTACAATTTGTAATACTTTTCCTACATTTTATTCTGTCTCTCTACGTTGGCAACCTGATAAAGAAAAACCCCAGATCTGCTTTCCAATGCTGTGACCATTGACTCATAAGTCACTCTATGCCATACTGTAAACAGGATATTTTAAGAGCAAGTAGTTCTTCTTGTTAAATCTGCAAGCACTTGGGGAGGGGGGGCTTAATTTCCTATAGTCTGAGTGGAAACATCTCAAACCGATAATTGTTTTAAACACAGAAGGAAGAATTTAAGAAAAAATGCAGTTAACAGTGCTGTCACTAGGGTGTAGCAGCCAGGGCTATTTTCAGAGTCCCATAATGCAATCTGTATTTGTATGCCACAAAAGCGTGTGATGTATTCTTTGTAATGCAGGTAATATTAGCTACCATTAAGTGTCACCATAAAACAGACCTGGGGCAGTAGTATGTAATGTGGTGCATTTTCCTTGTTAGCGCTGGACACACCTTTCAAACGGTGCGCTCAGCGCTAACAAGGAGTGAGTGCTCTATTACATGGAATACGGTGCCCCCAGGCAAGCCACAATCTTGTGCTATCCTGGCGGCAGCGCATTCAAGTGAAATACGAAGGTGCTGCTACAAAGCCGCTCCGTGCTTCACTGTGCAGGCAGCAACCCGCCTGCACTTTTAAGGGGGATTAGAGATCCCCTTACAGCGGGTGAAGTGAGTGACTGCACCCGCCTGCAGAGGGATGTCTGAGGGGTCCATAGGACTGCCTTTCCCCTTACAGAGGGCTGCTATCCGGGGCACACTGACAGTGCACCACCTTTTAGGTGGTTCACTGTCACTGCACCTTCTGACTGCTTCTTTGCCTCTGTTCCCACATCTATAATACGTCGTAGAGACAGAGAAATTCCCTCATTTGCATAGGACCACACCCCCATGCAAAATGAGGGAACACCCGCCATTCATAGCGCTGGCTCTATATGTGCAACACCGCTGTCTGTAGTAAGGAAACGGCTTCACAAGCATCTGTGGCCTTTTCTGTAATACGAAAGTGCCGCAGGGGACGCGCGAAGCGGGCCCACATGCCTGTTGCTCACCCGGGGCACTTTGTAGAATACGGCATCAGGTCCCCAGATCACATTGTGACCTGCGCCTGCCAAAAGCTACTGACAAACCTGTCCTTTAAAACAGAACTAGCCGGGGAGTGGGGGAACCATCTATATGAATAATGTTCCAAGGGGCGAGAGAAGATCACAAGTCATTGACTAATAAAGTGATTAATTGGATACTCAATGTGCGGAAATGTCAATCAGTTACCCTTCAGGACATTGTTGGGGTGAAACGCTGTACTCTACCGGAGGGTGATTTCGACTATCTTGAGATAAACCTGGTTTCCTCCGAATTGGCTGATAAAATCATTGCTTTGGAGGTGCGTTTATCTTGCCCCATGACTGCAAGGATTTGTCTAAAGCTCAATGCACCTCAGATTGGGAATGGAGCTGACAGGATCAATCGTCCGCATGGCGGCACAGGACCAACTGAGGTTTGATTGTCAATACCTATAGGGAATCCATCTATAATGACTACCTCTTTTACGATGCAATCCGAAGTTTATCATTTACTTTCTAGGAAACATTGGCGGCTGAAAATCTTAAGTGGCAGATCCAGATTGGGGAGTTTTCAATGACTCATTTGATGTTTTCTTCCTGCAAGAAAACTGGTGTACAGAGCTCATATACAGAACAGGGTTTACGACCTTTTACTGTCCAGCTACATCACAGGGCAGAGGTTGGCCTGCCGATGGCCTAATCACTTGGGTAAAGAATACGTTGGCCTGCATGATTAGGAGGCTTAAGATAAGCACATATTTTGGGGTTGTCCGTTGACAGGAGAGGCTCCTCTTTTTATATTTTCAATGTATACAATAGGACAAGTAGGGTGAAACGGATTTGCAGTATCCTTACTATCTTTGAGGGGGCTATTGATTATATACCATGTAAAGAGAAGAGCCCCCTACAAATAGGTGGGAGTTCCTCTAGGCAGGGAAATATAAAGAGCGTACAAGAAGCAGGGCAACTCTCAGGTATTCAAATTTACCAAAATAAAAATAACACAAATATTGAAGGGCAACAAAAAAAATATGATAACAAGTCAATATAATCTTTTGAAATCACTCATAAAATCTGAAAATTACAGAATATATAACATACAATTTCACATCCACACTCCATGTCTACAGTCTGATTCAATTAATCAATCAATCAATCAATCAATCAAAACATTTATAGAGCGTGCTACGGTGCTGAAGGGATGGGGGTGCTGCTACTGCTTGAATAACCAGGTCTTGAGGTGCCTCTTGAAGGTGAGATGGTCCTGGATCAGTCGTAGGTGTGCGGGGAGGGAGTTCCATGTCTTGGCAGCCAGGCAGGAGAACGCTCTCCCTCCGGTTGTGGTTCTGCGGATCCATGGGACGATGGCGAGGGCGAGGCTGGCGGAGCGGAGCCGGCGGGTGGGAGTGTAGAACGTGAGGCAGTTGTTGAGGTATTCGGGGCCCATGTCGTGGAGAGCTTTGTGTGCGTGGGTGAGGAGCCTGATTTTGATCCTCTTGTTGACGGGGAGCCAGTGCAGTTCTCTCATGTGGGCGGATATGTGGCTATGGCGAGGGATGTCGAGGATGAGTCGTGCAGAGGCGTTCTGTATGCGTTGTAGTCGTTTCTGGAGTTTGGCGGTGGTTACTGAATATAGGGCGTTTCCGTAGTCCAGTCGGCTAGTGACGAGGGCCTGGGTGACCGTCCTTCTGGTTTCGGTGGGGATCCACCGGAATATCTTACGGAGCATGCACAGGGTGTTGAAGCATAATGATGAGACGGCGTTGACTTGCTTAGTCATCGTGAGGGTGGAGTCCAGGATGAATCCCTGGTCCGAGGGTGTTGGTGTGGAGCCCAGTGCTGAGGGCCACCAGGAATCGTCCCAGGCGGAGGGGGATTGTCCGAGGATGAGGACCTCCGTCTTGATTCAATTCAACCACATGATTAAAGCAAGGTATACCACCTGATGATCTGGTGGTTGTTCCAGGAGAGTTCAACATAATCTTTTCAACCCTCTGGCCCCTTGCAATTCAATCTAACAGAAGAGGAAGATGTATCTTTGGGGTATTCCCCAGCTAGATAGGAAACCAGTCTAAAGGTGGTCAGTGGTTGCTAATCTGTTGCTGAGCTTATCCCTGCATTTGGCTCCAAGAGCATGCAATGTAATTTTAATTGCGCCCACACTTGCAAGAGGCTCACCCAAATGAGCCATATTGATTACATATTCCTACAGCTCTTGGTACTTGCCTCAAGTCTTGCCACAAGTCTTGCCACTAACCAGGGATAGGCTGCTGCTCCTGGGCGCTGACCGCCGGTCACTACGAGTTGAGGGTAACTTAATTTCCCAGCATCCTGAGTGGCACTCCAGCTGCCCAAGACATCCCAAGCCCCAGGAGGCGCATAAGAACCGGCAAGGGCTCCCGTAGTACGGGACGCGCGCGGGCGCGCCCATGCTAAGTCCGCGCCAGTCAAAGACCAGAGGAGACTGGGCTGGGCCACCCCTCTTTCATTGGAGTCCTGCTGAACTTCCTGAGGTGAGAACGCCTAACTTTACTTCATCTTTATCAGCCCAACATATTTATGGGTAAGCGAGGGGGGCAGCTGCCTCTAAGGCCCGCCACGACAAGTATTGACAGCATGCTTGAAAGGTCTGTCAGCATTGTATCTAATGAGATCAAACTGACTGAGAGGCGCCTTTCCCTCGGCATGGGGGCACCCCCTCTTCCTTCCAATTTGGTGGGCACTAATTTGAAGGCTAGCACACCCGATGGTTCTAACACCAATTGTGATGTCTCCCATGATGATATTATATCTGACGCTCCCTTACAAGTTGCAACCTCTTTGGATAATCTGACCGCCCCTGAGGCAACCATTGGGGCGAAACACAAAAGGAAGCCCGCCAAAGTTACTAGTGGTAAGAGGAAGCAACCTGCCTGCCCTAGCTCATCTCACTCTGCTTTGAGCTCATGGATACATGATTCTCCAAACCCCAAGACTGTTGTCGCACATGTGCACACTCCAGCTATCGATCCTTGCCACTCTATCAGCACTCAGACTGAAACCGGGCTGTTTTCCTTCGAGAGTCACAGTCATGGTGAAGTCATCATTAGTCGTATCGTGGATACTGTTTTTGAGCGTGTAAAAATTTTACTTGACAGTCATTTCGCCACCTTGAGGGAACAAATGCCCCTGCCTCAGCCCGAGACACCTGACATGAACTCAATCACCCAGGATAGCCCCACAGCGCCTATTACACTTGGAAGGACAGATATATCTGTACCATCTAATAAAGTGTTAAACCCTAACTCTAATATTTTGCCCTGTGTGTCCAATCCTATCCCATTGGTTAATGTATGTGATGTCTGCAATAAAATCAAGAAGTGTTTTGTGCTTGAGGGCAACGGCGCAGAAAATAGTATCCCCAACAATGGTAGCGTAGAAAGTTCATTTGTTAATAATATGCCCGGCTCATTACCCCTGCCAGCATACCTACTGTGGTGCAGACCAACACTTCCACAGTAGGTAGTACATCACGTGAGGGTGACACTAATACCACATGCTTGTCAGGTTCCACTGGTAGTAGGGAGGTGTTAAATCTGCCTCCGGCAGCCTGCCCCACCATAGTGGTTTTGGCAGGCGTGCCCCCTCTAAGGGCAGATCAAGTTGAATCGTGGGACCAACTATGCTACAAGAGTGTAGACGTGTTATCTAAACACAAAGGGCTCAAGGCGCCATTTATCGATAATATCATTATGGTACGCAGAGTCGGATGGGTGGGGCAGTCTCCAAAGAGTATCAAGGGGGACTGCATAGTCATCAACTTTCGCAATCCGTCAGTGGCTAAATCAATATTAATGGCACAGGAGGACCATTCTAATATAATCACCAGTATATGGGGCTTATCCCTGGGATATTTTTACAAACCCTCTCTGGGGGTAACATTCCCTGATGGGCCTCCTACTGCCCCCCCTCTCCCTACACAACAGATTTTTGCCTTTATCGGGTTTGGACAGCCAGGACTGACTGTCTCCTCCATTGACAACATCAGTATTATTTGAGTCAGTTCCGTTTTAAATTGTGTCTCCATCTTGTGAACTTGATACCCCAACTACACTTTATGTAGAATCCACTCTTAAAATATTGAGTTGGAATGTTGCGGGTTTAGCGTCCAAAATGAACCAGCCTGATTGTTTGGAGCCAGTCCAAAAATAGTACTTGGGCCACACAGGAGTTATTTTTGGAGGGGGTTGAATGTTTTAACATCGCAGCTCCAACCCCAAATTCTGGTCGGCCGGCAGGAGGCCTCTTAATTTGGATTAACATCACGGCAGGTGATAGTGCAAGGGCTCTTGCTACCAATAACGATACATTTCAGGCTATAATTTACAAACGGGGGGTTTCGCTCTGCTTAATTAACTGCTATAATAACGATTTCAAGAATGTCCCAAATATAAATTTCATTAACTTGTTCAAATTCATAACCTACAGAAGTCTAAACGCGCAGTTAACTTGTTTAGGGGGTGATTTTAATGTCAAGTTACCAAGTAGTATTTATTCTGCTATTCACCCCACCAATAAGGCACCATTATGTAATAGGGGCGCCCAATTATTAAATCTTATAGGCACCAATAATTTTTTAGATGTGATGGAGCTTGCTTTGGTACCTACAAGAGCCAAACATATAGAACCTACTCACAAAGGCAGGGGCTTGGCCTCTACCATTGATTTTACTTTTACCACACCTCCATTAGAGAATCGAGTGTTAAAAGCAGAGGTAGTCCCTACAGTTCACGGGGATCACAACCCCATCAACCTAACCCTGAATTTTGCCCCCAGGCCGATCCATGGCAAAGAGTGTGGCGCAAGAGATTTGTCCCCCTCCACTGATAACCTTAGACTGGTCTGGCGTGGTATAGAGAATAAAGTTTTATTTGGTTAGATTGCAAGGACATATCCTGATTTAATCAATATTTGTTTGTCTTTTAAGAAACACAATTCTGAGGCAGTTGACACTTTCAAGCAGCTATGTGTGGGCGTCAAAACTTTGTTGTCCAGGCCCATTAAGGAAACACATTCGGACCCAGGCTAGTTTAATGCTGATTGTTCCGCAGCTAATAGAGCTCTCCGAAGGGAGCTTGTTAATAAACCTAGAGATAGCTCCCTTTTTAAATCCTTCAGACAATGCTATAAGTTAGCCATTGCAATCTGAAAGGAGGAAATAATAAGAGAGCGCTGGGAATATCTTGCTCGGGCAGTCATGTTAAAAAACAGGAAGGATTTCTGGTCAGCTGTTAAAGATATGAGGTCTTTGGGACACCCCATGTCCACAATTAGTTGTAACATCTCTAGAGAGGCATGGGAAGCATATTTTACGAAGATTTATTCAGCCTCAGCCTCGTCTATAGCCGCTAACAAGTATGCAACTACTTCTAGGGTCTTGATTTACCTATCAGAAATAGAGGAGGCTATTGATCAGAGCCTGGGTTGTAAAGCCCCTGGCGGTTTGCCCATTGATTTTATTAAAATTCAGCCAGACTTCTAGGCTCCTTTATTGTTGAATGTTTTTAATAATCTAACAAATTCCACTATACCCAACACATGGTCCTCCAGCATTATTGTGCTGATTTTTAAAAAGGGGGACCATTCTAATCCAAGTTGTTACAAACCGATCTCCCTGATCGATAATACACTGAAAATTTTGGGGAGGGTCCTGTATAATAAGATTTGGTCATGGGCTGAGGAAGATCAGGTTTTACATCCTTGTCAGTTGGGGTTTAGAAGCAATATTGGCACTGTTGAGCAGTGCCTCAACCTCAACCTGATTGTTGGTAAATACAACGCAGCCAAAAAAAAACTATATATATATATATAGCCTTTATGGACCTTACCTCGGCCTTCGACTTTGTCAACAGGTCACGGCTCTGGACTATCCTTTTAAAGTATGGCCTGGACGAGTCCCTTGTACACTTTTTAGCCTACTTGCACAAAGACCTACACGCCCGAGTGTGCATTGGCAGGGATGGAGAGGTATCCAAGGACATTGAAGTCAAGAGAGGGGTCAGGCAGGGTTGAGTCCTGGCCCCTCTCCTATTCATCCTTTATATCAATGACCTAAACAAGTCTTTGGCAACACTTACCCACAATGTTCCCTATATTAATGGCAACAAACTTCCTGCCCTGTTATACGCCGACGACGCAGCGCTAATGGGCCGCACCCCAAAAGCTCTCCGCATTTTGGTGTGGGCCTTCGTCGATTTTATGACCAGTTTGAACCTATGCACCAATTTAAAAAAATATTTTTTAATGGCGTGTGGGTCGAAGAAGTATTTGAACACATCAATCGTTTTAGACTCATAAAGTTTACAAAGCACTCGCACTTTCCCCTACCTAGGGTTGATATTTGCCTCTAATGGACTGTGGGCTGACCATGTGGCTTACTGTAGGAGAAAGTTGTCCAACTCTACTAACATAATACTTGGCTTGCCCAAGCCTAGGAATACAGAGGTTGTATCTGCTACCGTTAAGATCCTTAAACTTCAATGCATTCCAACTGCCACTTAAGGCGCAGAAGTTTGGGACTTTACTAACTGTGGTAGCCTCCAGGAAGAAGAGAACAGATTTTGCTGCACAATCCTGGGTGCTCCCATTTCCTCCACAAAGTATGCTTGTCACTGCAAACTTAATTTTCCATACATCGAAGACTATATTAAGGCTCGCCCTGCATTATTTTGGCTCAGAGTCTGGAAAAATCCAGCGGCCCAACTTACTAGGGAGATTATATTAGATTGTTTAAAATGTGATAGGGGGATGGAAATACCTTGGCTGGCTGCTGTTTACAAAATTTTAACCACTGCACTGTGAACCATGAGCATTTATTTTCAAACCCTTCAGACTCTTGCATGGTTAGTAATAAATCCCTTCAAACGGCTCTATATGCATCTTATAGGAACGCTAGACATGATAAAGAGATTAAGAAAACGACTGTTGCTAGATACACACATATTGAGAACGCTTCCTACGCTCCATCTAGCTATCTTCTAAAACCTATTGGCCGTAGGGAAAGGGGTTTCATTTTTCGGCTGAGGATTGATACAATGAAATTCATGCTCTGTTTCCCTGCGGGGTATAATTCTAACCTTGATTATTTGCCATGTCCCTGCAACAGCCAACATAAACAATCTATGCTGCATTTTTTATTCTTTTGTAGTTACTATTTAATACACACCAAAAGGTTTTTGATACCATATTTTAAAGCTACACCTGTTTTTGACTACAAGGCAGCATTTGGGAAGGTTATTACTTTGGAAGATGATGAGCTAATCTTTCGGGTTAGTTTTTTCTTGAAAGCGGCAGTGCGCAACCATAACTCTATGTGCCCCTGCTGAATCATGCTTATTTCACAGTTTTTAACCTCAAATTTAAACTTTTGGTAAACTAACACCCTGATGAATTTCTCTTTTTTTAATCATTTTGTGTATTGCTCCACTGAAGGACCAGTTTTAATGGGAATTTCTCGATGCCCCCTCTGCTGTTGGATAATTCTTTATTGTACATGTTGTTGTCTGTCTGTACTTTTATGGATATATATTTGTATCCGAATAAAGATATTGAATTGAATTGAATTGAATATTCCTACACCTACAAATGTGGTCCTCTCTGGTGGTGTTGGTTGTAATGATAGCTACCATAATTCATTTAAGCTAACTATTAACAGACCTGGGATTCAAGATCAAATTGCACATTATCTCTAAGTTTCCAGACAAACTGGGCCTTTCAAAATATAAGCGGGCGCTAAAATGGGCCTCTGTCTTCAGGGACACAAATGTATTGGCAAATATGTATGGACTGGTTGCTGATACTCTGAATGTGATGAAACCTAGCGGGGCCTCCCATTTAGGCACTGTATCTGTACTTTATTCTCATCAAGAGCTGTTTAATAGACTCCATGCTTTTCTAACTAAGGATGACAGCAAGGCAAGTAAACCAACCCCACAATGCTTGTGGTTTAGCAGCCATTGTATATTGGCTAGGGCCAACCTCATTAGGTCAATTAAGGCTGGACACAAAACTGAAATATCCTGGACCAGAAAGAACTATAAAAACACTCTGACCCTGGCCAAAACTACATGGAAATGAGGGGTGTGAGAGTATTTGGCCGAAGCAGCCAGGGTGGGAGATAACATGTTCTGGGGTATAGTGGCTCATGGCAGTTGACATGCTGTTTCTCGTATCGACTATCATCTACAAACAGAGCTATGGGTGGAACAATTCAAGAAGGTAGTTAAGTTAGGTGTGCAACTACACCTAAAGTTATAACACCAGGGTATGCATCATAAGATAGTCCATTGGTTTTTTTCGCTCAAAGATATTCTCATGGCATTAAAGGTGATATCTCCTTAGAAAAACGAAATTTAAGGTTTTTAACCCCTACAAAGCAGTGACTGCAAACATTTTTGTGCTGAGGGTTCCTTTGGAACAAGTGCAGGAACTTGTATATCTGGGGGTTTGTTTGACAAATAAACTTAATTGGCCTGCGCAAATGAGTAAGAGTACCTTGAAACCCTAGTAGGAGGTGGTGCTGTGATTAAAATGTGGAAGAAAACATAGGCTAGTCCATTAGCACCTGCGGTGGAGATTTACAATATAAAAGTAAAAAGTACAGCTACGTACGTGCCAGAGTTATGGGTACTGTTAGGGCTAGGGTGACCAACCGTCCGTAAATTTCACGGACAGTCCGTAATTTTGGCTGTCTGTCCGTTGTCCGTGAAGGATTCTTTAACGGACGCCATTTGTCCGTAATTTTAACCGGGCACAGCTTGCCCCCACCTCCCTTCTTGACTCCGATGCTGTATGAAAGCTCAGACCCCCAGCAGCATGTAGAGGCACAGCGGGATGGCAACCCTCACACCTCCAGCCCTTGATGAGCTGTTAAGAGGTGCTTGAAGGTCACAGAGGGAGGGGCTGCAGGTTCAGGAGCAGGGGGCATCCATTCACATGCAAATAGCCCTGAATGCGTCTTGTATCTGCTTTTTAGAGGGGGGCTCACACATTCCATTTCTACCCAGGGCCCCAAACATCCGAGACTCGGCCAGATTACACCCCTGATTACACCTAGGCAGCACCTGCTTCTCTTCACCGAGCTTAATTACTGTCACTAGTTTGTAAGCAAACCTCGGTTCTTCAAACATGCATAATGTAATACAATAAAGAAATGGCACAATCGCACCCACACTGATTAACAAAGTATGGAGGACAATCAGTTCAATCAGTTCTCTTAGAGTATCTCCTGTAAGTACTGTATATCACAGTGGGGGATGGCATTTTGGACAGAGAGCCTGCCTTCTTGTTGTCTTGTGCAGGAGGGGGCAAGAAGCCCAAGATGATACTACAAAGGGCGAGGCTAGACGAGCCCGCCTTTAGGGCCCAGCCCCCCGGCCCACGCCGCGGTCTCATTGGCTAAAAGTCCTGGCCGGCGGCCCTATGGGCGGCCGGCCGGGGAAGTACTTCCGGGTCGAGAGGGGTGACGCACGTCCGGTGGGGGTGTGGGGGCAGAGGCCATGACCTATTTAGGTCAAGATCAAGCGGCACTCGGCCTCTTTCCCCGCCAGCACCGGACCTGCCCGCACCCCCTCGATCCATTGCCCTTCACCTTTAAGAATTCTTTAATTCTAAATTCGTGTGACCCGGCCCCAGTAGCTTCCGCTCCCCCGTAGTCGACCCCCTTTTGCCGTGCGTGCCAGAGAATCCTGTGGAGGAGCGGGCTGCTGCATTTTCGGCAGGCAGACTGGTGCAGACGATACGCGGCGGAGAGAGCGTCGACCGGCTCATCAGGTAAGGTGTCGGGGCTCGCTGTGCTGGGGGTGGGCGCGGGGGTTCCGAGACTAGTCTTGCCTGCCCTTTCTGCTTCCCCTCCCATCCTTTCTTGGTTGTGCTGCGCAGGGGGTGTCTCGGGGGCCCGCGTTCGCTCTCAGTTACCTTGAGCGTAGGTTGGGGCTCTGGCACCTTCACCTGGCGACGTGGTGTAGCGCGGGCAGAGCTGGGAAGCAGAAGCGCCTGAGGTGCGGGATCGAGGGAGCCTTATAACAGCGTAGCGTTTGTAAAGATGCTGGCCAGGGCTCAGGGACACAAGCGCAAGGACAAAGATCCCGAAATTGCGCAGTTGCTTTCGCTTTTGCTAGCGAAATTCAACAGGGAGGATGAGAGCAGCGAAGGGGAGGCGGAGGAGCTCCCCTCGGAGCCGGAGGGTGAGGCTCCGATCATCGTAGAGCGCCCGCGCAGGCAGGGGGTCCCGCCCAAGGCAGCCTTCCCGCCATTGGTAAAAAAGCAGAGAGTGCAGAAACAGAATGCACACAAGAGCAAACAGGTGAAGCACGTGGGCGGTAAAGGTGCTAAGGCGAGCCGTCCAGCGGGCGTGCCTTTGGAGCCGGTGATCACGATAGTCCCCCCCCTCTCCTCAGCTGCCCGTGGTACCGCACTGCAGCGCCCCTAGCGCCCCGGTAGTGCCGCCTGCTGCAGACGCGACTGGGGGGATTTTAGATGAAATTCGAAGGGCCATAGCAGCGCTAGGATCTGCCCCGGTGGTGCCTGGGAAAGCGATTTCGACTGCTCCTCTTCCTGCGAGCGCCCCCCGTGCAACCTAGGGAATCTGAGGCAGGGGGCTCCCTGAACGTGATACTAAGCGCATTAAGGGCCCTGACCCAGGGGCAGCCACCTCATGGAGGCGGGGGAGCGGGGACATTGCCGAGTTTAGGCGTTTCGCCCCCCTGGCCAGTAGTAGCGCCCGCAGCGGCAGCAGTCGCGCCTTGGGCCCCAGGTAGAGCTGATGAGGGTCCCCTCAGCGAGATTAGGGAACAGCTAGCTCTGTTGGTTAAAGCACAGTCCTTGAGGATACCGGCGGCGCAAGCGGTGGTCTCGGCCCCTTCAAATGCTCCTAGTCCTTCAGGAGGTAAGCCTGAGGGCGCGAACAATGAGCCCGGAGGGGGTGCTAAGGCTGGAGGGGGCCAGGGTTATGTTTTATCTAAACCAGGCCGTCTGGCTACTCACGTATCTCTTGAAATGAAGGAGAAGATTTGGAAAGGAGAATATGTAGATATATTCTCTTTGATCAGACCAAAGAGATTGGATGTGGAGAGCAAAGACAGGGAAGGAAAGGACAGTTCTTATAATGACAAGAGACCGAGGGTGGAAGAATCTATTACAAATTGGCTCTTTGGATTCCAGGTGTTTATGACAGTGGTCATTGAGAAAAAACCAGAGTTAGCAGGGTCATTGATATTCTATATGCATAAGATTTTGAAGGCGCACACGACGCATGGTGGCACGGCGTGGTTGGATTATGATAGGGATTTCAGGTGGGAGAAGGTGCAGGACCCGGAAATGGGCTGGGATCAGGTGGAGGTCAATGTGTGGCTTGAAAGTGTGAACGGCAAGACAGGCGGGTCACATAGCAGCAGGCAGCCCTTCCAGACCTCCCAGGGAGGGCCTGGAGAGAAGAGGGGGGCATGTTGGGCATTTAATAAAAAAGTATGCACCTGGTCCACTGAGAAGTGCAGATAAAGACATGCGTGTTCCTTCTGCGGGCATCCCTCCCACCCTGAATTCAAATGCATCAAAAAGTCCCAGGAAAGGGGAGGAGGGGGCAAAGAGACTAAGCCTTCTCAGCCATAAGCTGCCCACTCCTGTGGATATTGGGAAACTGATTTTTTGGCTGAAGTACCCTGACCGGCCAGCAGCCAAAATGTTGTACCTAGGGTTCTCCGAAGGGTTTCGCATTCCAGCTCAGGGCGTCCCGCCTGTCGGGTACTGCAATAACTTATTGTCTGCCAGGGCACAGCCAGCGGTAGTAGAGTCCAAGGTAGAGAAGGTGCGCGGACTGGGGCGCGTGGCGGGCCCTTTCCCGGCTCCACCACTCCCTGGTTTCGTGTGCTCTCCGCTGGGAGTGGTACCTAATAAGGAGCCGGGCCAATTTAGAATGATCCACAATTTGTCGGCTCCAAGAGGGGAGTCCGTGAATGATGCTATCGACCCGGCTCTTTGTTCGGTGACCTACTCCTCCTTTGATGAAGTGTTGAAGAAAGTAAGGACCTTAGGCCCTCATGCTATCATGGCCAAGACAGGCATAGTCAGAATTCCGCCTGTTGCCAGTGCATCTGGAAGATTATCACTTGTTGGGCTTTCAGTTGCACCATCAGTTTTACTTTGATAAGTGTATGCCTATGGGGTGCGCTGTCTCTTGCAGGTATTTTGAAACCTTCAGTTGTATGCTCCAATGGTTGTTCACGTTCAGGACAGGGCACAAGGATGTAGTGCATTACCTGGACGACTTCATGGTGATGGGACCAGCTGCTTCGACAACATGCCAGCAAGCGTTAGAGCAACTAGTGGCCATGTTCAAGGAATTTAATATCCCTTTGGCCCCGGGTAAGACAGTGGGCCCGGCGACATGTATGTCTTTTCTTGGGATTGAGATTGACACAGTAGTGGGGGAGTGTAGGTTGCCCTCAGACAAAGTGCAGGCTTTTTCCCAGGCGATCGAGGCAGCGTTGGCTAGACCCAAGGTTACCCTACACCAGTTACAGGTCTTAGTGGGCCAGTTGAATTTTGCTCTGAGAATAATACCAATGGGCCGCCCCTTTTTCAAGATCAATAGCCAGAGCTATGGTAGGCCTAACCCAGAAGCACCACAGGGTGCGCCTTCGGGCAGAGGTGAGAGAGGACCTGAGGGTCTGGCGCGACTTCCTAATGAACTTTAATGGCGCTGTGGTTTGGCCTTCTCCCCCCGGTGTCTAGCTCTGAATTGGGGTTGTACACGGACGCTGCAGGCAGCATTGGTTTTGGGGCTATACTGGGACCTCAGTGGTGTGGGGCTGAATGGCCGGAGGTGTGGCATAAGAGTGGACTGACAAAAAACATAGCCTTTTTGGAGTTGTTCCCAATTCTGGTAGCGGTGACCATATGGGCAGAACACTTCAGGAATGGGTCAGTTATATTTTGGTCAGACAACATGTGCGTAGTGCAGGCTATTAACCGCCAGGGGGCTACCTGTAGGCATGTGTTGAGATTACTGAAGCGCCTGGTGTTGGCATGTTTGAAATTGAACCTGATGTTTAAGGCAGCTCACATTCCAGGGGTTGACAATCATGCTGCTGATGCTTTGTCTCGTTCTAAGCTGCAGGAATTCCGGAGGTATCATCCAGAGGCGGAGGACCGGATGACGGTGTTCCCACCATCACTGTGGAAGATTGGAGCCCCGCTTTAGCAGGGCTGGTAGGTGCCTCATTGAGTGACCGCACTCGGAAAGCATATCAACAGGGTTTCTTGTATTACAGGACATTGGTCCAAGAGGCTGGTTTTTCATGTTGGCACACCGATCATGCAATGTATCATTTTTTACAGCAACTTAGCGATCAGGGCAGGTCACTCTCTTATGCTAGGGCTCATGTGTCTGCTGTGGGGTTTTTCGCCAGATTAGTGGGACTGTATGACCCTGGGACCTCATTTGTAGTCAAGAGGGCTTTGTCAGGTTGGGCCAGGAGGGAGGGCCCAAGCGTGATGGTAGGCGGCCATTAGATGTTAGGACCTTGAGAGACATACTCGGTGTCCTCCCTGGACTGTGCACCTCCACTTTTGAGGGCACATTATTTTCTGCAGTGTTCTCCCTGGCTTTTTATGGGGCATTTCGCTTAGGGGGAAATAGTGGGGACATCTCGCAGTGACCACAGAGGGGGACTTCAGTTTGGAGACACCAGGGTGGGCTCTGGGTTTTTAGAGGTGATCCTGAGGAAATCAAAGACAGACCAGTTGGGTAGGGGGGCAGTGATCCAGCTGTGCCCCGCGCCGGAGACTCTTATTTGCCCGGTCGCATGCATGCAGTCGTACTTAGCCATCCGTCCAGGGGGAAAGAGTCAGGCCCTGTTCCTCCACGAGGGGGGGGATTGTGTTTCGCAGTACCAATTCAAAGCGGTGCTGCGGATGGCCTTGGTAAGTCTGGGACTAGGGGACTACTCGGGTTACTCATCTCATTCATTCAGGATAGGGGCCGCTACTTTTGCGGCAGGAGCGGGGCTGTCATCCAATGCGGTAAAGAAGGTGGGCCGCTGGTCATCCAACTGCTATAGGCGATACGTAAGGCCTGAATTGCTTTGACTTCATACGATACCGTGCCCATGCCTGACCTTTCTATTTCTTCTCCGATTAATAGTATGCCAAGAAAGGTGGTGTGGATGTTGGGACAGTCGTTCGTGCCGCGGGCAGCGGTGCGATTGCAACAGCGGAAACCACCTAGTCTGGATGGGATCGAATTCTTATGGCACGGTGTGGGAGGAATGCGCATCCGTCACCTGCGGCGGCTCGTGGAAGACATCTGAGAACGTGAGGGACAGAAGTGCCTTGACTTGATCATCATCCACTTGGGCGGCAATGATATGGTAGACAGAGGACGCTTAGCGGTCAAAGAGGCACTGCTCACGGAATTTGCTTGGCTGGGGCGGACCTTCCCACAGGCCAGGATAGCTTGGTCCTGCATGATCCCACGACAATGGTGGGGCAACGGAATCCGGGCGAGAGCCCTCAATGTGTCAGTACGACGTCTCAATGGGGAGCTGGCAAAGTTGTGCTCAGTGAAGGGCCGCTTGCTACATCTCCCACACAAGATGATCTCAGGAGCAACCATGTTTCACCAAGATGGAGTTCATTTATCTGACTCTGGCACGGACACATGGATCAAAGGGATATGGTCTTTTGTAATGAACTTGGCTGATGGGGGAAGGGCGACGGACCTTTGGGCCCTAGTCTCCCTTGTGGCGGAAAAGAGACATTCGAACACTGATAGACTTACAGAATGGACGGGAGTCCGCCTTGCGCACTCCCTATGCCAGCACTGAGGGGAGAGAAGGTAAGCTCTCCGCAGGGGGATGGAGACCACCGGCTGGGGAGGCTAGGGCGACAGGTACAAGCCTCCTAGGCAGCCTGGTGGATGAGAGGTGGGGCCCTGGAAATGGCGGACAAGGACCCGAGGGCTGGGGCCCATCGCTCAGGGGCGCAGGTGCGTTGCACCTTGCGTGGGCATCTCAACCTGGGGAGATGCGAACCAGAGGGCCCCTTGGTGCTGGGGGAAGGAAGAAGAAGTTATGAGCGAATACAATTTGAATAATACATAATACAAGCTGATAAAGATGTTTTGAATAATAATTGATAAATGTTGCTCATAATTTCTTAATGTTTTTAATAATCATATGTCATGTTTATGAGTTGTTATTAAACATGGCCTTTTTACACCCACCACTTTTCTCAAGGTTATGATTCATTGGTGGGTAAGCGGGCATGGGGCATGCTGGGGGATCCGGGTCCTATAGAATACTGCATGCCCACCCCTGTGCCCACCCTGGTGGATCACGTTCCCTCTCCTGTGATGACTCCTGCTCCTGTCCCCCATGTGGTGGCTCCAGTCCACCCCCCCCCGCCTGTGATGGCTCCTGTCCCCCCATGTTGTGGCTCCAGTCCACCCCCGCCTGTGATGGCTCCTGTCCCCCATGTTGTGGCTCCAGTCCACCCCCGCCTGTGATAGCTCTTGTCCCCCCCTGTGGTGGATCCTGTCTCCGCCCTGGGTGGCTTCTGTCTCAGTCCTGGAACGGCCCCTGCAGCGAGGGTGAAGTTCTTGATGGGCCTCTTCTCAAAAGGGCTCAGCTCAAAATTAATATGGAAAGGTGGGCGAGTAAGTAAGTGAAGGGATGTGTGAATGGCTGGATGAATTAGTGAAAGGGTGAATGGATGAATGAAAGATTGAATAAATGGATAATGAGAGAGGATAGATGGATTGATGAGTGAGGGGAAGGATGAGAGAGAAAATGTAAATAGCTGGATGTATGGGCGGAAGGGTAGCTGGATGATTGATGAGGGGAAAGATGGATGAGGGGAAGGATGATGGATGGAGGGGAAGGATGGATGGATGAAAGGAAGGATGGATGAGGGGAAGGATGATGGATGGAGGGGAAGGATGGATGGATGAGGGGCAGGATAAATGGATGGGATGGATGGATGGGTGAGGGGAAGGATGGATGAAAGGAAGGATGGATGAGGGGAAGGATGATGGATGGAGGGGAAGGATGGATGGATGAGGGGCAGGATAAATGGATGGGATGGATGGATGGGTGAGGGGAAGGATGGATGAAAGGAAAGATGGATGAGGGGAAGGATGGATGGATGACGGGAAAGGATGGATGATGAGGGGAAGGATGGATGGATGGATGATGAGGGGAAGGATGGATGGATGGATGAATGATGAGGGGGTGGGTGAAAGGATGGATGATGAGGGGAAGGGTGGATGGATGGATGGATGATGAGGGGGTGGGTGAAAGGATGGATGGATGGATGATGAGGGAATGGATGGATGATGAGGGGGGGTTAAAGGATGGATGGATGATGAGGGGAAGGATGAATGGATGATGAGGGGAAGGATGGATGGATGGATGATGAGGGAAAATGATGGATGGATGGATGGATGGATGATGAGGGAAAAGGATGGATGGATGATGAGGGGAAGGATGGATGGATGATGAGGGGAAGGACAGATGGATGGATGGAGGGATGATGAGGGAAAAGGATGGATGGTTGATGAGGGAAAAGGATGGATGGATGATGAGGGAAAAGGATGGATGGATGATGAGGGGAAGGATGGATGGATGATGAGGGGATGGATGGATGGATGATGAGGGGAAGGACAGATGGATGGATGGATGGATGATGGGTGGGTGAAAGGATGGATGGATGGAGAGTGGGTGAAAGGATGGTTGGATGGAGAGTGGGTGAAAGGATGGATGGATGGATAAGTGGGTGGGTGAAAGGATCGATGAATGGATGATGAGAGGGTGGGTGAAAGGATGGATGGATGGATGATGAGTGGGTGGGTGAAAGGATGGATGGATGAGTGGGTGGGTGGATGGTGGGTGGGTGAAAGGATGGATCAGTGGATTGGATGGTGGGTGGGTGAAAGGATGGATGAGTGGGTGGGTGGATGGTGGGTGGGTGGATGATGGGGGGTAGGTGGATGAGTGAAATGATGGATGGATTGATAAGTGCAAGGGTGAATGAATGGAGATATGAGTGAAAGGGTGGGTGTAAGGATGGATGAGTGAGTGAAAGGGAGGGTAGATGGACAAAAGGATGAATAGATGTGTGAAGGAGTGAAATGATAGATGGATGAGTGATAGGGGCAATGGATGGATTCATGAGTGGATGAGTAGATGGATGGATGGGTGGGTGGATGGATGGATGGAAGGAAGGCTAAGTGAAAGGGTCGATGGAGAGAGAAAGGGAGGATGGATGGATGACTAAAAGAGTGGATGGGTGGAAGGATTAGTAAGTGAAAGGATGGCTGGATTGGTGAAAGGGTAAATGGCTGAATGGATGAGTGAATGGATGGATGGGATGAAGAATGGATGGATAAGTGTACGGATGGATAGGGTGAAAGGGTGGATGGATGGATGGATATTGGAGGATGAGTGAAAGGATGGATGAGGGGAAGAATGACGGGATGGATGAGAGAAATGATAGATGGAAGGATACATGATGGATAGGTTTGCAAATGGTTGAATATGTTTGGAGATGGCTGGGCTTACTTATATACTATTGCGCGACCTCTGATGTGTCTGTAAAACATACCTATTGTCCTGAAGTTTTGTCCTGATTTTTGACCTCCTGTCCTGAATTTGTGTCGTGAATTTTTACACTCACCGTCCTGAATTTTTACACTCACCGTCCTGAATTTGCACCAATGACAGTTGGTCACCCTAGTTAGGGCTGATGAACGTCAAGGTGGACAATAGGTTCATCAGGAGTTTATTAAACCTCACTCTGAGTGCTCCCCATCTTCCTGAATTTCTAGACGTTGGTATTTATCAGATCAGTTATAGTCTGATGCTCAGAACTATGTTGTATTGGTACAGTCTCTGGTCTATAGAAGAGCTGGTGTCGTATAGTCTACCCCTAAAAGTACTTCTCAGATCCAATGGGTTTGAGAGGATTTCTTGGCTTGCCTTTATCAAATCTATGTTTTATATGATTTGCTTTCCATCTCTCTGGGAAACTCCTGGCAAAGCTAACTTAACGTACATTAGTTGAAGAGCTCTTCAAGGAATATCTATGGATGCGGGAACTGAAGAAAGTCAAGTCAAGTGGTATGACATATACCTTTCTAGATCACAAAAGAAACCCTGCTTATGAATCGTTTCTCATTGTCAACCCTGGATGTCTAGAAAAGCAATTCTACCTAAAATGGAGGTACGTGTTTTGGCTGTACACAGCTTTTGTATAAAATGGGGTAACAAGAATTGTAGCTCTAGCTAGTGCCCTTCCTGTAAATTAGAAGATGAAACTCTCCACCATTTTCCTTTTTTCGTAATGCATATGTACACCCAGGTGGAAATGGATAAAGCAAGTATGTAAACTTTTGGTTTAAGCCAATATGCAGTTGCATTAGGAGTTTTACGACATCGGAGAAGTGGTTGTTGTTGAGGTGACCAAATATCTTCATGCAGCCTGGCTCATTCTTAAACATAATGGTTGCTTTATGAACGAGCATATGGCTTCTGCCAGAATTCCATGATTGTGTTCAGGACTGTTCCAGCATTGTAATTCTGCTACCTGCAAGAATGTACATTTATCAGAAACTGGCAGTTTACTGTCCTGGAAATTTTATGTGCAATAACAACTGCTTCGTTTTTTTTTGGAACTGAGCATTTGCACTTTACAATGTTTCATGGTGTAACAGTGTAAATATGTCTTATTTATGTAAATGTAAATGTACATGTATTTATATAGCGCAAATCACCGACCCGGTATCTAAGCGCTTGCTTAGGGAACCCGTCCTGGTATTCCCCTGTGAGATAACCCCGGCAGGGTATCCGCAAGGTGAAAGCCAGGCATCCCACCGCGAGGGGCCGTTGTGGAGATTAAGCAAGCTATTGCCCAGAGTCGCAGAGTGTGAACCCGTGAATCGAGTAGGCACCGGAGCGAGAATTGTCGAGTCCGTGGACATTTTAGGACTCAAGACCCCACCGAGCCGGGAATTGAGCCCTGGTCCCGGGCTGACCTCTGCTTCCAGGTCTACCTCCTCTAACCAGTGAGCCACACTTCTCCATGGTATTTTTAAATTACTGTTCGTTATCCCACCTATGGCTGGTAACTTTATGGATTGTTTTTACTGTGGTCTTATGGATTTTTTATCCGAAATCTACTTATTGACTGACTGACTGGCTTTCCAGTTCACTGCCGAATGCTTCCGGGTTGCCGCTAACCTACACTGGCATACACCTTGATGAAGCAACCCGGGAGCGTAGGGCAATGTAAGCGGCTGCCCTAGAGCCACCATCCCTCTTGTGGTGCTCTGGAAGAAATATAATATAAATAAATAAAATAAAAGTTGTAAGTGACAAAAACAAAGCTGTCTGCAAACGGAAAAAAATGAAGCTGCTTTTGGATATGGGAGAATTCCCTACCTAATTCAGTGATGGATGTAGATGTAGAGTGGTGTCCGGCACCAAAATGAAACTCGGATGCCTCTCCATAAGAATAGATGCCACAGAGGTGCCATATATTGCTCCTGAAGAATTATATTTAGAAATAGAGATGGGCAAGAGTGAATTAGCTTTGCTCTCGTTGTCTATTTGGTGTCACTCAGAACTCTTCAGTGAAAAGCATTCCTTTAATTAACTTTTTTACCCATCTATAATTTTATGTTATGTATGGCCACCAAAATGATCTGCAGGAGCAGAGGAGTAATATTGGAGCCACACATAGGATGGCTTCACCTTCTTTACCTAATTGTGAAATACCTTACCTGACATCCTCAAGCAAGCCGTGCCATCTTCCATGCCTTCCTTCCTTGCCTGCAGTTGTGGTTTCTACTTTCATTCAAAGAAGAAAAGCAGTGCTGCACTGACAGACTCTCAGAGAACCCTGTCAGCCATGCCTAGACGACCTTACGATAAAGAAACCGTGGGTTACGAGTTTTGTTACCAACTGCCGCTATGTCACAGTAGTGATTGACCATATATAGAATCTTGAGTACATGACAGAGGCTTCCTATAGAAGCCACGCATAACAAATATAAAAAATTATAAGTAGCAAGTGAAAGACCATGAACGTCTGCTCCACTTATTCCATTAAACATTAAAAGGAGACTTCTCGTCTTTGTGTCAGTGTGGTTGGATATATTTGATTAGTTTATCAATACTTTATTATTGGTTTGTAATTTCTATGCGGTCGAAAGAGAATAACAAAAATGTGTTGTTCAACTTGGAATGGTAAACCTTTCGTAAAGTATTGGTAAGCATTTCAAAGATGGCAGCTGTTAGATATGACAGCCTTAGGGTGGCCACCCCTAACTTTTTGTCTGCCTTTCTCTATTTTTCTGATTTCGGTTTTGCTAGTATTAGAACTTTGTGCTCTTTGCCACAGCTAACCAGTGCTAAAAAGCTTGTGCTTCTCCTCTAAACATGGTAATATTGGTTCACCCCCAACTGGCATATTTAATTTACTTATACGTCCAAAGTAAAGTGGAACCCAGGGCCTGTAAATTAAATTCTATTATTGGGCCTGCAGCCCTGATTGTGCCACCCACCCAAGAAGCCCTTTATCCATATCTCGGGCCCGCCTTCGCAGAGCCTATGTGTGCAGTTTACACTGCCATGTCGACCAGGCAAAACAACCCTTTTGTCCTGCCCAAAACTTCCCTTTTTGTACCTCTAAGTCACCTCTAAGGTACTTTTTAGTTTTACATGTCCTGTAAACCAAAAACTCCCAAAGTCGTTTTTCAGTACAGCAAGGCCTATCTTTCCCATAGGATAACATTGACATTACCTTATTACATTTGAGAAGTGTGATTCCCAATTCAGAAGAGATAAGACCCCGAAGTGTCCCTGTCATCCTGATTTAAAACCCAAATGTAGGGTGTAGTCGGATTTTAAATTACAGTTCAGGAAATGCCACTTTATACATTTGATGCCTGCTGCTTATCTCTGTTCAGTCTAAGGTGGGTGACATCTGGGCTTTGCGTATTCCCCCTAGACAGCCATGCACAATGGAAACTTAGCTGTGACTTGGTGGGCCCTCCTGGGAGGGAGGAGCTGGACCCAGCTTCACACCTGAATAGGTTGTGTCCTGTCCTCATACAAAGGACTGCATACCCCCGTAGTGATTCTGGAGCCAGGATAGGAAGGGAGGAGCCTATACAATCTTCAAAGCTCTGCATATGAAGTTTCCCCCACTTCAAAGGCACAAATGAGTATAAGGACTGGACCTCTGGCACCATGACCTCAGTACACTTCTAGACCTGTGAAGACTGCCAGGAAGAAATACTCCTGCCTTGCTGTGCTGCCCTTCTGGCACCCTGCCTGGGTGAGAAGGACTGGGCCTGCATCACTTAAACCAAGAGTGACTCCAAGTGCATCTTGCTTGCCTCTGATCTGAAGCCTCAGGGATAAAAATACTTCCAACCTTCTTGCTGCTACACCTGACTCTGCCATCTAGAAATCTACCCTGCCAAGTGGTGCCACTCCAATACTGGACCCTTGGAAGTGAGCCTAAGGTGTTTGCCCCAGCAAAACCGACAAATCATGTGCTGTGAGAGCAAAATCAACGCTTTACCACTGTTGTGGGAACAGGACTGGTGCATTGCCCTCAGACACAAAAAAACAGTAGGAGGGAGGTAAAGTACAGAGATAGGATTCTTACTCCACGGGCAATGTTAGTTAAACAAAAGGAATCCTACTCACAGTGAAAAGGGAAGTGTGTCTACCAAAAGTGTGGGGACACAGAGTGTTTTGTAAAATACCCTTCACACACCAACAGGCCCCTTGGTGTCATGCTTCATCATCGGGGTCTTCGCACCCCTCTAGCGGGATGCGGCGTGCTGCGACCTACGGCTACGTGGGAGCACTGGAAGTTAGACTATGTGTGGTGTGTGTGATGCAAGTGGTAGGGGTATTAAAATGTGAGTGGTGGGATATAGTGAAGGTTTAAAAAGTACCTGGCTCGTGGGTGTATAGGAAAAAATGTTATTCACAACCCCGGGCGGGTACTGTTAAAAGAAGTGCAGTGCGAGGTAATTAACTGTCGTGACTATGGACAGTACCTCTGGTGTGCGTCGACATGTTTCGGAGCATATGCTCCTTCTTCAGGACGGGGGCACAACTTCCCCACCTTACTCACGTATTTCTATGATTCGTGTAAATAACCAAAAGTGCAGGACTATTTACAGTGTCTTAATAAAACCAAGGGGCCTGTTGGTGTGTGAGGGGTATTTTACAAAACACTGTGTCCCCCCACACTTTTGGTAGACACACTTCCCTTTTCACTGTGAGTAGGATTCCTTTTGTTTATGCATTGCCCTCAGAACCATTGCATCATCTCCGGAACCGCAGCTTCGAAACCAATGCATCACCACCACTGCTTTGAGAAGATCAGGGCATCACCTCTAATGCATGGAGAAACCCAGCACATTGCCTTCAGAATCCACTGCATCTCAGAAACAACACATTGCCTTCAGAACCAATGCATCGCCACTGTCGCATAGAGAAAATTGATGTATCACCCCTACTGCGTGGGGAACACTGAAGCATCGCTCGGCTGCACCCCGAATCTTCAGAGATGCAATGTGGATTAAGGTACTTTTGTTCAGCAAGCCTCACTGGGTCGCTGTCTCCAGCTAATGTACCATCACGGTCGGCCTGAATTCTTGACTTTGTCCCGGTCCATCATGACTAGATATTCCAAGAAAGTGTTTATTGCTTCTAAGCCTGTATTTTACAGCTTAGGATAAGCAACCTTGTACAACATTATTACTGCCAGTTCCTACAGCCAACTAACTCCTGAGTGAAAAGTGCACGAGTGAGTAAGAGTAGGAAAAGTGACAAACTCCACATATTAAACAGAAAAAATGCTTGTGGACATGCTAGTGAAGCACGAGAGAGTAATCGCAGGCAAAACAATGTATTTAATTAAATTTAAAGTGTGAGAAGATGACGCACCACAGCTAACGCTTCTGTTCATGCCTTCAATTTTTTAGTTGAATAACTCTGAAGCCATCAGAGTGAATGAGAACAACTAGAAACTAATTCATACTGCTACGGTGAACACCAACCGGCAACTGTAACCGAAATCTGAAATCTCAAGACGTGTAGAAGAATAGAAGAAGGTGCCTCTCTGCCACTCCCTGCCGCTATCTTGGCTAGTGCGGAACGCCTCGGAAATTGACCCCCAGAAGGAACGTGGGACTGGAATCCTTTCTGCTGAGACGATATTCTCCCTCCATGAGGTGCCAAAAATTAAAATGATTGCTCCCCTTGGAAATAATAACGGGGCCCAGCCTGTAGAAGAAAGATATTCAGCTTTTTTGTGTCTCCCCCACCCATCCACATTCCCGCCCTGAAGAAGGTGCAGCCCTGACTTGGGCTACACACCGAAATGCGCGTTGGCGTTTGTCACCATCTGAGCGATTCGGGATATTGTTCCAACTGTCGCCTATTGATCCCAGATTATAACATCTTTGTGGAGTGATATATGAATCTGTTGAATGTGAATGATTTGGTTTGTATGCATGTTGGTATGATAGTGTTGCTTGGTGTGAGGGTATGATGAGAATGTAAATGATGTATCATTATTATTATCTTCTGTATTTTTTCTGTATCTAATATTTATGACTTTCATGAAATCAACCTTGATTGGGTTTTTGAAATGGATAATATGACCGTACAAAATAAAATTAAAAACACTTTTTTATATCTTTATAAACCTGTGTTCGGGAATTTCTTATGTGGTTTGAGGTCAGTATAAATATAATTGGAATCTTGTTTGAGCCATTGTTTAATTGTTTGGGCAGGTAATTCCTTTCTGCTTTGATCTGTGTTCTTTCCCCGTCTGCCTGCCTTCATCTGATGTGGGGTCCCCCTTCTCTGTGGTTCAAGCGCACTCAACACACACACAGAAAACTGTCTCGTGTAGAGTGTACTATTTCGTCTCAATCAATCAAGTGCCAGGACTGCTAAAAACCATGGCTGCGTAACCTTTATTCCACCTCTTGTCTCTTAATCTCTGTGTTTAAGGCGCATTTACCTATCTTTCCCTGCCTGCAACTTTTTCTCATTTCTGTTTTGTCGCTTTCTTGGCCTGTGACAAATTCTAATGAAAGATAAGTGCTATTCCTCAACAATGATTCCGAGCGCACATTTACAACCACAGACACAAATTAAGCACTGCTCCTCCCAAAGGCGGTGGTAAAAAACACATCAAAGCACCTGCTCTGCTGCACAGCGGGCCAGCAAATGGTTCCTGCGTGGTTTGCATTCTGGTGTTTGAACATTTTCGCAGTGCGCCTGAAATAAGATTTTGTGCCCTGGGAACAAAATATGTGTAGATTTTTAAGTGTACACCGTGGGGATAGCTCAAGGTTAATGGGAACGTTTTTTCCTCAGTACATTTCAAAGTCACATCCGTTGAAAGGCTAATGTTGCTAGATGGTTTGATTTATTACCAACATGTAGTTTTGCTTTATTTGTGTCATAAAGAAATGCGACGGTTAGCATTTGAAGCATCAGCGCATTTTTCAAGCCTAAAAGTTGTGATTTTCCCAACTAAATAGAAAAAAACAGTGACAAGTCAAATTTGAACATCAGAATTCCTAGATTCAAAGGCTGGAAATTTTAAATTTACCTTAGGAGCTTTTTCACGAAACAAAAAATGTTTACCCACTGAATTTGAGCTGATTGTGTTTAGATCTTTACCCGGGTTATTGCTATAACATATTTGCCCACTAACGTTTGGAACATAAAATAATATATATGCAAAACATAACAATACTCTATAGATTTTGTACTGACGGAGCCACCCGGCCCGTCCACACACGCACACACACACGCACACAGCCCGGGGACAGGTCAAGCCCTCGGATATAAATAAACGGGCGCGAGACCGTCTCGTGGTCTTCGGCCCCTAACTGGTAGCTAGTGTCTGTGTGTCTTTATTGCAACTTTTATAGTTAGGCCCCACTTTGTGGCATAGGCCCTCACTGCCCCGACCAGACACTACACTGGCGATGAGGTGGGTACTTCACCCACGCCTCGCCCCCGTGGACGCGCCCGCCGTGTCCTGCGGTGCCGTATGTGCCGCGCTCGCGCTGCCTGCGCTAGAGCCGCGGCCTGTGCCTGCATCCCTCATGGGTTTCGCCCCGCTGTGCTGCCCAGACCCGGCTGTGCATACGGCCGGAAGGTGCTTCGCGCCTGTCGTGGCGCTTGGGGTGAGGCCGCTGCATCCGCCATTTGCCCCACGCTGCTGCCCGCACCAGCGTCACCACATCCGAGGCCTAGCGTTGCCTCACCGCGACCCCAGCGCTCAAACCCATCTGCGCGTGGGAGGGGAGTGGAGCGGCGACTCGGCACTCATCGGAAGAACTGACTCGGCCCTCGCCGCACCCCCGCGACAGCCCACGCTTCTCGTGGGCGCGAAGGAGAGACCCAGCCAAAGCTCACGCATCTCGCGGAGCAGCCAAACGTGCTGTTTTAAGGGGTGGAAAGCCCCAGAGTCCCTCGCGCCAGCCGCTAAGGCCCCGACAAATCTGGAAAGGCTGCTCAGCCTCACAAGAAGCACAGATTTTGGCGCCAAGGGGAAGGAAGGCCCACCAGTCGGGTGTTGCAGCCAGTCACCACGTGACTCCACCACGCACCCGTGTCAGCGCGCAAGCCACGTGCCACTGCACTGCGAAGATGAGCCAGTTGGCAACAGGGGGGGCTGCGGCCACTTGCCCAACCCCACAAATCCCGACTCTGCCACCATTGCCACCGCAGAATGCCGGTCAAGTGCAGGCAGGACCACCAGCTCCGGTCCCTTCCACCAACGTGGTGCCATCCGTCACGGGTCATGCCATGGTGGCTCCGCTCCCGCCATTCAGTGAACTATCTGATCCTGCCACAGCAGCCGCGCGGCGGCGCCTCTGGCTGGGACGTCTAGAACATTACTTTGTTGGAGTCAGGGAGACGGTCGCAAAGGTCAAACGCTCGCTCCTTATGTGTTACGGGGGCGACGAGCTATACGAACTATTCAAGACCCTGCCGGATAGAGGAGACGACAGCGACTACACAGCCGCCATCATGGCGCTCAATCGCCACTGCGAACCCGGACTATGAGTGGTTCAAGTTGCGTCAGGCCTGCCAGGCGGAAGGCGGATCGATCGACGTCTACTACGCGAGACTCTGCAAGCTGGCAACTTCCTGAGAGCTGCCGGACAGAACACTGGAAATCAGAGCACAGCTTATCCAAGGCTGCAGGTCAGTTCGGCTGAGACGACTCATCCTCCGACAGCACTAAATCAGCCTAGACGAGATCCTGGTGTTGGCCCAGTCGCACGAACTCTCCAATGCCTGGGCAGAGGCGATGCAAGCAGCACTCGACAGGCCTGCCGTGCCAGCCAAACACGTGTCCGTCAAGGAGGAACACATCAACGTCATCTGCAGACGGCCAGGTCCACCTGCCCAGAAGGGCCCGCAGCAACCAGGAACCTCATGCTCCTCAATGGGGAATTGCGGAATGGATCACCCGTCGCATGGCCGATGCTTCGCACGTGGAAAAACGTGCTCCAACTGTGGAAAGATGAATCACTTTGCCAAAGTGTGTCGCAGCAGTGGCAGCCGTCGCACCGGTCCAAGCGGCAGAGGTGTCAGTCAAGGAGTGCGTCAGATCTCGCTCGAAGACCCCGGACCCCGCGGTGACACCGCACAGGCAGCATTTCTCATGGACGAAGATGAGGACGACGATGTATTCATCGTTTCCTTCGTGGGTCGTGACGGATCAAGGAGACGACCCCCGCCTATATGTGAGGTCCACATCGTGGGCTCCCCGTGCAAGCTCTGATTGATACTGGGGCGTCAGTGAATGTAATGGACAACCTACAGTATGAACAACTGTCTCCCCACCCGCCACTGTCGCCATTAAAGGCCAGGATATACACATACGACAGTAACGACCCACTGCCTCTACGAGGGGTCATCGGCGTCACAGTGGCGTGCAACGGCCAAGAAGTCCACACAAAGTTCCACTTGACTGGGGGGAAGCGAGTCACGCTCCTCAGCTGCCACACCGTGGAGGACCTCCGACTGGTGTTCTTTGCCAACCAGATTCACAAGCGACACGCGGACGCCATGTTGAGTGACTTCCTCGGCACTCTTCCAAGGACTCGGCCGCCTAAATGGAAAAATGTTCAAACTAAACATCGACCACACGGTGAAGCCGACAGCACTGCGCCACAGGAGAGTGCCCTTCCACCTGCGGCCACAGGTGGAAGAGGAGCTGAAAAAGCTCGAGGAACTGGGGGTCATCGAAAAAGTGTCAGGCCCGACGCCCTGGGTGTCACCCCTCGTGGTGGCCCCCAAGCCGAAGCAAGCAGGTGCCGTAAGACTCTGTGTGGACATGCGCCTCCCTAACAAGGCAATCAAAAGGGAGAGGCACCTCACGCCTACGGTGGACGATATAGTAGCTGATCTAAATGGAGCCAGGTGGTTCTCCAAACTGGACTTAAACGCAGGCTACCACCAGCTCGAGCTGCACCCCGACAGCCGAAATATCACAACATTTTCGACCCATGTTGGCCTCTGCAGGTACAATCGCCTGAGCTTCGGTGTCTCGTCTGCCGACGTAGTGTTCCAAAATGCAATCAAAGAATGTTTTTTTTTTTCTTATGTGTTCTTATATAGCGCTCGAATCACCGTGAGGGATCTCGGCGCTTGCATTGGGAACTCGTCCTGGCTTTTCCCTGTGAGATAACCCGTACTGGGCATCCCCAAGGTGAAAGCCAGGCATCCCGCCGCGGGGGGGCCGTAGTGGAGATTAAGCAAGCTTAATGCCCAGAGTTGCAGAGTGTGAACCCGTGATTAGAGTAGGCACCGAAGCGAGAATTATCGAGTCTGTGGACATTTGGGCTCAAGCTGCTTGAGGAGCACCATGGACATCTTCGAGCCACTCTTCAAAGACTAGCTGACCATGGACTCATGCTACACCGCGAGAAGTGCTCGTTCTACAATGAGTCGGTGGAGTTCTTTGGATACATATTCTCCCGTGACGGTCTGAGAGTGGACCCGAAGAAGGCCGACGCCATTCGTGCAGCCCCCAAGCCGACGTCTGCAATGGAGGTATGCAGTTTCTTGGGGATGGCCACATACTGTGGCCGCTTCATCCCCAACTTGACGTCCCTGTCGGAACCCCTGCGCGCTCTCACCAAGTCAGGCTATCCGTGGACGTAGTCCGTGAAAGAGGACGAAGCATTCCGGGCAGTAAAAGACGCCCTCATAGATGACAAGGTCATGGCATACTTCCGGCCACACAGGCAGACAGAGGTAGTGGTGGACGCCAGTCTGGTAGGGCTGGGGGTAGTCCTGATGCAGAAGACAGAAGACCAGGAGTGGGTACCCATGGCCTACGCCAGCCGAGCGCTGACAGCGACGGAGATGCGCTACGCGCAGATCGTGAGGGAGGCACTCGCCATAAAGTGGGCTTGTCAACATTTTCATTTGTACCTGTTCGGCCATGAGTTCAAGGTCGTCACGGACCACAAACCACTGGTGCCACTATTTGGGGGCTCGGCCCGGCTGGCGTCGCCCCAAATTGAAAGCTGGGCCATCCAGCTCCAAACGTACAGATTCGAAGTCATCTTCCGCCCAGGAGCAGACAACCCGGGGGATTTTCTGTCACTCCACCCAGGACACCTATCCCTCGCGTCAGAACTGTACGATCTGGAGGACGTGGAAGAGTTTGTCCGAGCAATATCGCAGGAGGCATGTCCCATGGCCCTGACACTGGAAGCAATTGGAGCAGCCACAGACCAAGATGAGTGTCTCTGTTGTGTGAACGCCACACTGGAGAATCGCAACTGGAAGCTGTTCCTGGATGAAGCCAGCGCGCTGACGCAGGAGGAGCAGACATTTCGACAACAGATGTGGCGGCCCAAAGCGAACTTTGCACAGGACTACACGGGGTAGTCCTGCATGGCGCTATCATTGTCATCCCCTCGAGCCTGCAACGGGAAGTGGTCCGCCTTGCTCACCAAGGTCACCAGGGAGTGGCCAAGACGAAGGCTCGTTTGCGTGGGAGAGTGGGGTTCCCGGGCATGGACGGAGCTGTCGAGGAGGAGAGCCGCAACTGTCACTCGTGTGCCATCACCAGCCAAGAGCCGGCGCCACACCCCATCATCGCAGAGGACCTTTGTGATACTCCATGGTCAAAGATAAGCATTGACTTTGGCTCATTCCCTGATGGCCGGCAGGCCATGGTGCTAATTGTTTCGTGTTCTAAGTTCCCGGTGGTGGAGGGGTACCCTCCACCGCTTTTAACCACGTAAAGCCAGCGTTGGATAGGACATTTGCCATGCTAGGTTTTCCTGATGAGATAAGGTCAGACAACGGGTCGCCATTTCAGGGCAACGACTTCAAAACCTACCTGCAAAGGCGAGGAATACACCACCGGAAGATCACGCCACAGTGGCCTCAGGCAAACGGCGAGGTTGAAAGATTTATGCGGACAATGAACCGGGCGTTGCAGATCGGTGTGGAGCAAGGAGAACTGCCGGAAGAGTGTCTGGCGCAGTTCCTGAGTGCCTACAGGCAAACACCACATTGCACAACTAAGTGTGCCCCAGCGCACGTCATG